>NW_017299706.1:397356-428307 GCF_001594075.2 Trachymyrmex cornetzi
AAATATTTAAAAAATATTTTTTTAAATATTGTGTACTGATTGGTTAATAGAATATAAACTATATTTATAAATTGCATTAATATAAATATAGCTATATTTTTAATAAAATGTGAAATAATATTATTATAATTTTTAATTGTTATGTAATAACAAATTAAAGTTTCTTGCGTATTAAAAAATTTAAAAAATTTTGAAAATAATATAATATTTTCTTAATAGCGTAAAATATCTGGTAAAACAAATAATTTTGCCATGACATTGAACTTGGCCAGACTATCTTCATAGTTTACTGACCCCATAATTTCTAAAGTCATATTAGTCATGGATCGACAGATGAAGCATATCACCGAAAAGAGACAGCGAAAGTGATCATCAGCCGTGAACTACGTCATGGTATTGTCACTTCACAAGATTCGCTTCAATGAAAAGAAAATAGCATATAAATGACGATTCACTGTTAGTGATATCAAACAGTAATTGACTGTCAACAATCGCGTTTGCAATCGCGGTTACGACGAATACGCGATTCGACAATGGTAATATAATAACATTAATAACATATAAAGTAAACACGATATTAAAAGGAGCGATATATAAAAATGTTACAAATATGAATACGTACGATAGTATACGTACTTTTATTATGAATAATTCGGTTTAAAAATGCAAGTGAGAAATTTCAAAATATATCGAATTCTGTACGCCTTTCGAATCCCATAATTAGTGATTTGAGTATTATGCCATTAAGAGTTATGTGTGCGTGCATCAGGTTTGCAAATTGCGATTTAAATCAACAAGAGATCGTTATAGATACTTCAGTATAACGGAATCATAATCAACATCGCCAATTAATTCAAAATACATGTATGGATAGTCTAAGTGTAACGACCTCAACTTTGTGTTTCAGAGGATCGTTATCAGTTTACTTTTCATTCTGTCGAACGGTGTGCTGAACAACGGAAGCGCCAAGGAGCAGTGAGTATGCAACCGATACTATGTTATTAGGTAATTTCATCTAGTTTGCACAAAATTGCTTTGAGAGATGTTTGGCATTAAACGTTAAACTTTACGCTTTCTTGTAAAGAAACTCATAGCTTATGCTTACTCTCGTTCTCACTTGTTGGTAATTAATTAAAGAATGTATACACCCCAAAGCAATAGTATATTTATAGATTCTTCACTAATTTTTACACAATGAAAAAAATGTTTGGTGATATTAAATCAAATCTAAATGGTAATTACTAAATACTTTGATAAAATAATTTTGATCAAATGTTTGGTTGATATACAAAAAGTTAGAGTTAAATCAACTATACTCTATTTATGCTTTTTTAAATATTTAGAAATTATTATCAAATAGTTGATAATAGCAACTGATTACTTATATTATGTTTAGTATTATTAAATATTGTACCATACGCTAAACGCTAAACAAAGTACATTTGATAGCTATTATAAGACTTTTTTTCTCAGTGTGAAATTCACTTGTTTGTTATATGTATATGTTTTTTTTTTTTCATTAACAGTGTACACTTCAAGATTCACGTGCCCGAAATAATAAAACATCAAATTCATACAAAAACGGTGTTCATACATATTCACAAACCGGATATTTCGACAGCATCGAAGAAGCCTAAAGAAGAAGAACCAAAGAAGAAGAAGAAGAAGACCTATCACAAGGAATCACATCATGAAGATTGGAGTTCCTGGAGCAATTACGGCTATCAAAGCGATCACGACGATCAATCAGACAACGATCTACTAAAAAATCAAAAGGATCATAAAGATGATAATGTCCACAAAGAGGAGGCTCCCTTCAAGAGCCCTTACGCCCAATATCACAAAGATTCTAATATTCCCATGTTGCAAGACAACGAGAAACCTAATTTTCCGCAGGAACAACATGGCGACATGATAGGATATTCGTATCCACCGCAGTACGAAGTAAAGGAGGATGTTAAAGAAATAGATAACAATGACATTGAACCTTATATTCACAAGTATGAGGAAAATTATCATAAGGGGGGCGAGTCCGTTAGCGGACACACGTATTCGGGCGATGTCACGAAATTCTACGATGACAAACACGAAGAGGGTGAACACTCCGCTGATGAGTATAAAAATGAGTCAAAAGATAAAACTCATGCAGGTCGTTATTTCGTCGATGATTCTGAACATCAGCACAGTAACAAAGCGGTGAAGCGCGTGTCTCCTAGAATTCTTACGCGATCGCGTAAGAATACTGGAGAGACTCGAAAGTTAAATTAAAATAAATAATAAAAGAGTATATATTAATGAGATAAATATTACTATCACATACATATTAATTTAAAATTATAATGCATAAAATCATACACAAATGTATTATATCAATATAAATCAAATAATAATAATGAAGTGAATTATAGTAAATTAAAATTAAACCGTATGTTATATATATATATGTATATATCAGATATTTAATAAAAATTACATGTTAATAATTTATATATTTACGAGATGTTTACTAGATAAATAGATAATAATTTGCGTATCATAATAACACTGCAACACCGTCAATAGATGATTATGGAATAATTATCGAGAAGATATATGCAACACGCATTTTGTCTGAAACGTCTCAAGAAACTAATAATAGCTATTGACGCAGCAATAAAATACTCGTTTACGAAAGAATCATTCATTTGCAGCATCTATATATTAAATTTATAGTGTACTATTATATTATAGTAATGATCAGTCTTGCTATCGCCTTCAGCGTTTTCACGTTCTGCCTTCTTGCTTTTCATGCAAGAAAGATTTACGGATCGTAATCGTGAATGAGATTAAAGAACGCTTGATGGAAATTTTGGAAATTTTTCTTTTCTATCACCTTTAAAACATACTTATTAATTTTAAATGTGACTTAGCACTTTAATTTTTGAATCATATAAATTTTCTAATTATACATTATAGATAATATAGGAGAGACCGGGGATAAAAGTAATATTTTGACTTTAAAGTTTTATAACAATTAAAATATAACATTTATGTAAAAAAAATATGTACCTTTAGGTGCAAAATTTATTTAGCTACAACTAGTTTTATTCAAATTATTTTTTGCTTCGTAATAAATTTAAATCCAGTATGCCTGGCAATATGCAACCAGTTGTACTTAGAAGCATTTAAAGACCGAATAGAAATAAAGTGTGTTTCATTTGGCGCTCACAACGCTCGCAAGCATTATTTGTCTTTATTTAATATTTGATAAAAACAACAAAGATGAAATTATTTCAAGAACGTTGCGAGCATCAAATAAACTGACGTAACCATAATTGACTGTAAAAAAAACAAGTAAAAAACAAATAGAAATAGAGTGCATTTTATTTGGCGTTCACAATTACATTAGATTTAAAATATATTTAAATTAGTGTACTATTAAAATTATTTTACTTAGAAGGGGAGATTCCGAAGTGGTCCTCATTGATTTCAATGAAACTTGGCAGCATTATAGAGTGTGTTTCCCTGAATAACCCCTAAATCACCTCTCCGTTTATACGTAGACGGTCTACTGTTTCCGAGATATTCAATATTAAATATTTAATAACAGAGCATTTCCTTTACAGTTTAATATAACATTTATACTCGAGTATTTGTAGCGTAGCGAATATAGTAACAGCTTCTTAACTTACAAATTCGAGTTCAAAATACATTAGCAATTAATTTTTTCTTGTTATACAATATGGCATACTAACTTCTTTTTTTATAAAAGAAGAAAAAGCTAATATGCCGATCGGCACAATTAGTTTTAGTGGGGGGAAGCTGTTTGAATGTATATTCTTCACAGATTTAGAGCCGAATGCACAATTAAAGATATGATAAAGTTGATATAAATTACAATTTGTATTATCACTTTCTTTAAAACTTTTTCAAATATTTTATTTTACCTTTAGTGCAACTTTACGCTACTTTGTGATATCATTATCTTTTTTTTTTTCCAGAAGAAATGAGGTCGTAACAGATCAAACTTAACATATTTTTTATCTTTTAATGTTTTTAGTTGTGCTATTTTTAAATTTTTTCATGTATTGAAAAAAATATTGATAGTTTCTTCGTGTAAAGTTGGTACTCTTTATTTCTTTAAATTTAATAAACTTGTAAATTCTTTCTTTTACTTTAGTTTCCATCGAAAAAATTAATATATTCCGAAAAAAATTAAAAATATTTATTTTAATAATATTTTTGTAATACGAAGGGTACAGGAAAAATTACGATCGTATTTAAAATACGTACCGTAAAAATATACAACATTTATTCAACATGTTTATTAATATAAAAAAATGCATATCAAAAATAATAATAATAAAATAACAAGTAACGAAATTTATTATATATATATATGTATATATTTAATGAAAGTAACTCAGACTAGAGATAAAAAAAGATGTTCGTAGCTTTTCGAAAGTCAAAAATAATAAAAAATCAGTCGGTGTTCCATAAAATGGTCCTATTGTTGAATGCATCAGAACAATGGATCATTCGATTTCACATTATTATAGAACGCTTGCATTGTTTAAAAAATGTGAAATCGAGTCAGTCATTGTATTGATGCACACAGAAGTCTCGTGCATGCGAACATTTAACCGTTTAAAACATGTGCATATATTCTTTCACAAATGCTAGTTATATCTGTCTGATGACAGTTCAGATAAAAGTGCATTGTCGTTACTTTATATACCTTCTATAGATCATTAATACACGTAATAATTTTTTTATAGAAAATTTGTTCCGTTGTTGATTCTAACCCAATTGCAACAACTTCAATTTTTTAAATATTATATCGCTCATTTGCAGCAATAATAATATAATTAAAAAAACAGTTTTTCAGAAAATTAACTTGAATGTTTTAAATCATTAAAATTTTATAATTTTAAAATTTATTATAATTTTGGTATAATAACTGATTCTAGAGAAATGAAAATATATTCTTCTCTTATTTTACATTCCTGTTTTTCGTAAGCAATTAAAAAACAATTTTTGAATAATGTCATTGTTATAGCAAATGAGCGACATTGTCTTATGATAGAAATAATGTACCAAAACTAGCGTTATCAGCGGAAAGGGATAAAAATCATTCTATATGTTTCAAAGGGTTATCATGTCGACTACTTTAAAGCTAATTTTAACATTTCTCGAAAGTTATCAATAATTCACTCGAGGATATTTCTAGTGTCCTCCCCAGTCGCCGAGTCCGCCCCCGCCGCCAAATCCACCTCCGCCTCCTCCGAAACCACCACCATGGCTTAGCTCCAGGTGGCCCCCACCGCCACCACCTCCGAAATCATGACCACCGCCGCCGCCACCTCCGAAATCATGACCACCGCCGCCACCTCCGAAATCATGACCACCGTCGCCGCCGCCGTCGTGACCCCCAAGAGAAATGGGATGGCCATAGGTGTATCCGAGTACTTCGTAACTGTCGCCGCCGCCGCCGCCGCCGTGGTGTATGTGTTTCGTGATCGTGTGCGTGTGTTGGATCTTCTTGATCTTGTACGGCACGTGGATTATCACGTGACTACTGTAAAAAGGACACGGGCAATATTAAAGCTTCTGACTGGCTTTTAAAGACGGAAACTGCAAGATTAGTTTTATCGTTGCGATATCAAATTATATTTAAATGTTTCTATTTTTTTTTTTCGATATAGTGAGCTTGATTTAAACTTACTGTTCGTGTCCGTGTCCACCGGCGTTGGCTAAGCTAAATAGTGCGACGACGGAGAGAAGAATTAACTGAAAATAATATCGTTTAACAGAGATTGTTAATAAAGCTATACATACAGAATCAATTCTATTTCATTTTAAATTACTATCAAAAAGTAGAAACTAGACCGTTTGCAAAATTAATAGTGATATCTACGCTTCCTTATTTCAAACATGACTACTAGAAAACGTAATTTTTCAAGTACCATAAATGCTTACTATCCTTTTGAAATTTGACATTTTCGGACATTCAAATTTGATGATACCAAAAACTTTTTAAAACCGAGTTTTATAGTAAAATTATTTTTTTGAAATTTAAATTTTGTAATTTTGAGGCCCAGAATTAAATTAAGTATAAATGACGTCTCTTCTTTAAGTTTCATTCTTAGAAAGCTCTTGTCCTCAAAGAATTATTGTGTTGTAAAACGAAAATGACCTTTTCTAAATAAAGGAAACTTAATTTATTTTGAATCGTGTTACTTTTGAAATAAGAAAATGATGTAAGAAAAATGTCTCTATATGTAATATTAAATAATACAATAATTTGACTCTGCAACTTCGAATAACGACTAACTTTCCACGGAAGATATACCGAGCAATAATTAGAAAATTGAAACGAGCCAAAATTGCATAAATATATAACAATAAATATAAAAATTATGTATTTCTGAAAATGTTACCTTTTGATATTAAAAATATCTAAAAGCCGAATATCATTTATAATATTTTTAATTGCAAATCACAAATCACATAGCTAATACTTTTGACATTACTCTCCTTGATTAAACGGAGAAATAATGATCCTTTCGATATATTAACTCGAAAAATTTGAATTATCACTGACTGTTTCACTTCCGTCGCGGTCGAAAATGCGGTAAACGCAATTCGTCTTGGGACTTACCAAGAACCCTGGTATTACGTCTCGTTGTCCTATCATCGTTCCGTTTTTTCGGATAGGACTATCGAGAAAAATAAATCGCTTCCGTCACAATAGGGCGACAAAAGTGAAGCGAAAGCTATGAAAAAGCTATGAATAATTAACGAGGAAACACAACGACGCGAGTTACTCCTCCGCCCGATCTCGATCTGACAACCATCGCGAACACGCGTTTCGCTTATATATATACGCACGTGATAGAAGTCGGATAAGAATGAAAGGGAGTATTTTGCTACCCGTATGCGCCGCACTCGTGAAAGGAGTCGCTAATAGCCTTCTCATTGCAAAAAGTCACCCGGTCGCGGCGTAACAGCAGAGGGGGACAAGCGCCGGTGCGGTGGTTTGCCTTCCTCCCTCGCCACGCTCACTGCCTTTGTATGTTCCTGTTCCTCGTTTTCGATATCTGTAACGGTGGGCTGTTCCTTCTCCCAACGAAAGGCAGATGTTAAGTGAACGTCCAAGATCAAGATCGCGATTGTGCCTCGCGTACGCGGGCGGAGTTCGTTTCACTAATCTACGCGTCCTCACGCGAGGGGAAGAGTAATCGTGCGGTGTATCCTTTCATCCTGACTCTCGAAGGTATCCTTCCTGATTTACAAGAAATTTCTCTCTTTTTATCTTTTCATATTATTTTCAATCAAACGATGTTATTATTTATCATTATTCTATTATTTGTATTCCATACATAAAGATGTCCGAATGTATTGAGGTTATCTAGCGTAAGAATTTTTTATAAAATTGCAAATATTTATTTAATCGCGTATTATATATTTTTTATTATATGTTCTAAAGTCTAACACGTCATCTCTTTGTTTCAAAAGTGACACAACTAAACAGATTAAATTTTCTAGAAAAAAGGGAAAAGTATTTTTTAACAGAAAATTATTTAACTGATCAAATAATATCGTGGTAAAAAGAATATATTCCTAAGGTAATCAAATGTTATTTTTATCATTTTTGTTTCACAACTCTTAAAAACAATTTTTTTTAAATAATGTTTACTTTACTCATTCATGACAATTTAAAGATCATATTTTGAATTGTGTCACTTTTAGGCAGCAATGTATTATAAATTCGAATGTGTAATATTTCTTATTCGAAATATTTGAAAAAAAAAAAAAATCAGATTATTGAACGTATTCAAAATTATAAGATACAAATTTTCCCTCACGATATAAAACTACTATTTCGCAAATATTTTTATAAAATATATATACATATATATATTACAATATCTATTTTATAAAAATTTACAAAATATCTTTAATATCCAAGTTTATAAATAGTATCTTTCTATATTTCCTAATTACATTTCTCAAAAGCAACGAAAATAATAAATTTATTTATTTGAATGTATGGTAATTAATTATGGAAAAGTCGAGTAGACTGTAGACAGATAAGATAGTAATTCTATCTATGTTTCTACCGTATTCTATTTGAAAGTTCAGTAATTGCTGCCATCTATCAGCAAACTACTAATCTCTGATACAAACATTTATAATTCTATGCTAAAACTGTTAGATATTACAGTATATTTTTAATAATAATGTGTTAAAATTATACAATAGTATCTTGTAGTATTATTGTATAACATCGCGCTTTGGAATTTTTTAACTACAAGGTTTTGTTAAAAATATTTATATCTAATTGTCTGATATCTATAATTGTTATATGTCAATATTTATGAGAGCATTTATAACTATCATAAATATTAATCAGACCATAGTTCTAATTATAATAAATGCATTATGTATCTGTAAATTTTAATGATAATCAGAGTCAATGTACGCATGTTACAAAAGATAATTTAAATTTAAACTTTTTGAAGGTAGCTTAATAATATAAACATACAATTAAGAAGCATATAGCCACAATTCAAGATGTTTTAAGA
This sequence comes from Trachymyrmex cornetzi, assembly GCF_001594075.2. Lineage (NCBI taxonomy): Eukaryota > Metazoa > Arthropoda > Insecta > Hymenoptera > Formicidae > Trachymyrmex > Trachymyrmex cornetzi. The sequence continues at coordinate 405,924 of NW_017299706.1, forward strand.
GATAAAAAAATGTATTTCAAATAAATACGTTAAACTAATTGTACAAATTTTATGATTCAACGTATTAATTCGAAATACATTATTTTATCTCTTAGAACATCTTGAATTGTGGCTATATGTTCCTTAATTGTATGTTTAGATAATTTAAAACAATTTTAAAACTAAAACGAATACTTCCGCAAGATTTGAATAATACGAGGAGGTATATACAAATTAATATCTCTGTAAAATTTTATTTTAATTGAGAACTAATTAACAGAATAACCCTACGTTAGATTTACAAATTGCAAATTTACTATTAAATATAAATTTATATGTGAAAGTTATAATAGCGTTATTTCAAAACACGCTTGATATGGAAATTCTTTTCTTTTGCCGATTTGATATTTATTTCTTACTTTTTTATATTGCAGTATTATATTGTAAAATTCTTAAATTAAATTTCAATTATGTGTAAATAAATAATAGAAAATCTTATTTCAATTAAAAGATGGTTTTCAATTGGGAGGAAGATTTATAATTAACGTGACTGCGATTATAGTAACATTTATAACTGTGTGAATTTAGAAGTTACAAATACGATGATATTTATGTGTTATATTAAAGTACGAGTTAATTACAAGATTAATCAATTGTAAAGGGTAAAATTGGATTTGAAATTGCAAAGTTACTCACTGAGTTACTTTTACTGACTTCTCTCTTAAATGCTATAGATGATTTATTAGTGATTTGTTCACTCCCATACTTTCTCTGGTGCGCGACTTCTTAATTTACTTTTTTATACTAGCTGTTCTCACTAGTTCTTATTATTATTAAATTGCTTAAAAAATGTCACTGACTTTCTATAATGAATAGAAACTATAACTATAATAATATATTACAAAAAGTGTACCATTGTTTCATACGTATTTTAGCAAAACAAAGAAGATAAATTTTAAAATATAAACAAAGCAAAAGTAATACAAACTTTTTAAAAATTCACATAAATTCTGAAAGAATTTCTGAAAAGACATTTTAAAAGAGGGGAATTTAAAAATAAATCTTGTCTTTTTTTAAATATATAATTTTTCCGAAACACGCTTTATCTGTAGTTAAAAATTCTATTCTAATAAACTAGAATAAATAGTATATAACTCGTGTAAATTAAAAAGAAATATCGTAACATTTTAACAGTTTAAAAGAAATAAGCGTATTGTATACGGTGTACATTTGGAAGTAGTATTGAAAACGTGCGCTGTCGATCACTGGTAAATTACGGAAGCGAGAGGGAATCATTTCCCCTTCCTGAAGAAGCGCGCCGAGCCGGAGCTGATAATGCGGAGGCGCATAAACTACGAGGCGATGACCGGGGACCGTTCACTCGCTGAGCGTTCACCTTCGCAAAGTGCGCTCACAAGAGAAAGGGAAACCGATCTCGGTGTGTCTCGCGTAAAACACGCGCAGGAGCAAATTATACGTGTACACCGTGCCGCGGGAGACGTCGCGCCACGTTGCGCCGGTGCCCGCGCGAGAAAACAAAAACGAGTAACGCGATACGGATTATCCTTTTCCTTACAGCTCGCGAGACCGTGACAGTGAACTCTCTACTAGAGGAATCCAATCCGACCGGGATCGGAGTGAATGTACAGGGTGTTACGTTCCAGAACGTCGACATTGCAATGTCGTCCTTATAGAAAAATGCCGCGGATCGGACATTCAGACGAATATCAAATAGCATGTTTCGAAGCTAGACCGGTTTCATAACAATCACGCCGATCGTGTGCACTGGACAATGTAATCGGTTAACTTTGACCGTAATTGAGATAAAAAAAAAACTACAAGGAAACAAGGTATCAATTAAAAAAGATAACGAATGATTAAAAGTGAAACTAGTACGGTGAAATCGATTTTGACTTGGCTCGTAGCTTCTTTTGTCTTTTTTAAAACTTTTTTTAAATTGTTGAGCCTTTCTCGTTATATTATTTGATTAGAAAGATATATTTTTAGTTATATTTTTCAATTAATAGCAATTTGTCTGTATGCACGATTTTTGTATAAGATCGTAATTATTATCAAGCGATGCGGTAACAAATTCATACGGCGTAACAAGTACATACAGATTGTTTTTGGAGTTAATCGAAAGGATACACATTAAAGGCGCCGTACACAAAGTAACATAAAAATGTGTGCTTAATATAAATATAAAAACAAATTAAACCATAAAATTCTTAATATATTTTATTGCGTTGTTAAATAAAATTTATGATAAAACTTTACAAAAACATTTGTATATGTCAAGACAAAAGAAGCGTGTGAGAATCCAGAACAACAGATTACGATAACGTCGCAATGACGTTAATTAAATCATGATTGATTGAAAAGTGACTTTTAATAATTATTCTGGAGCTATCATAATCTTTTTTTACTCAGGAAGCTACTTTTAATTTGAAAATACAATATTATAAAATATTAACGTTGTTAATTTGTCACTAATTACATCTATTACTGTATAAAATAATCATTATATTTAATTTTAAAATTTGCTTTTACTACCTTATGTCAGTTCTGAATTCTTTACTTATTATTATAACACATATTGCAAAAATATTGGATAAGTCTCTCTACTTTCTACACATATACGCAATTTCGCTTTATAAAGTTAATAATACATGATGTTCTAATAGATTCGCAATGCGAGGTGATCACAATGTGAAGTACATCATGTTAAGAACGGAACATAAAGTTTACGCTGAAATATAAGCTGTCCTAAATTCTTTCCCTCTCCTCCAATGTAAGAACATATTTTATTTGATCTCGTAATAGACCAATTTATACGTCGTTCGTTGCAATTTTTTGTTTTAGAACATCAACATTCCGCGAAAACGAGGAAGGAAAGATCATGATTTTCTTATTCCGCAGTGAAATTTCCAATACGCGTTAGATTTTATATTATTAAATTTCTGCTGCTGTTTATGTGAATTATGACAATTGATTTAATACTTTTGATTATTAATTGCGTCAAATATAATTTTATATTTAAGTATTTTGTCATTTAAAATCATGATTTCCGTAAGTTTCTGTTATGTAAAACACACGTACACACAAGATTATAATTTAAGAATTACCAGACATCAGCACATTTGTTAAAAAAAATTCTATAATATGAATTGAATAAAAAAAATATTAATATAAAAAAACTTAAAAATAAAACTATGGCATAAATTTCATATTTTCTATATTACGTGATGTATTCAAATCGCAAATATTTCACGTATATTTAAAAGACGTAACGTTTTCTAGAAAATAGAAAATATATAATGCTACATGTCCATAGACAAGTACCAAATTATTTAGTCGAAAGCGTGACTAAGAACAATTTAAAAATGATAACCTGTGTATAGTATTAATCTTCAGATACATCTTCAAACCTGTCCAAAGTACACTCGTGGAACTATTGTGTGTGAAGAGTTGCAATCATGAAAAATTACATTTCAACTTAATTCATTTTTTGTTGTATTTATTATATTAATCAAAATTTTGCAGCGTGCGTTTTTGTTCAATTATTATAAGATTACTATAATTTGGATTATAAATAATATTTCAAAAGTGGGAATCTTTTCCTCTGGGAACAAGTAGAAACTTTCACAATTTTTTGTCACGTCCTTCATTTCATTCTTTTCTGTCTTTCCTAACTTAAAAGAAAACTCAGTACGATTCGAATAAGTGTTTGACTGCTTTGACGTGTTTTCAAAATTTGTATAACACTCATATTAGGAAGAAATTATTAAAAAAATTAATTTTGTTTATTGTTCAAAAGATTGATCTTTTTTCATGTCATTCTCTAAAAAAGGAGATAGTACCGATTAGGAAATAGAATGCTACCCTATTCCCATTGAAAAAGGTATGAGAAACTCGACCTTGAATTCAGTGCAAGAAAGTACATGAATGTGCGTGAATGAGCTAATTAACGTATGCTTCTAACGACGCTATTGTCCCGACGCGTCGAGAAAGGATTTATGTATGTGGACCGTAACGGTAACAATATGAAACCACGCTTATTCTTGTCAGTGAAACTTTTATTTTTAATCACGTCAAATTGAAACACAACCGGCACGATAGGAATGCAAATTGACATCGTTGAAAGTACATTATAACTATTCAATTCGTAAATTTTATTTTCTCGAGAATTAAAGAAAATTATTTGTACATCTATATTATTTACAGACGATAGTTACGGATTAAATTTAATATCCGATTGGATTGATAACTTTCGATTTAGTTACCGAGTAATAATAATTTTTTTATTTAACAAGAGTAAGATAAGAGTAAAAGCGATTGATATAATCAAATAAAAGAAAAATGTTTTATCATATCAAATTAAGCTAATGATTTAATTATTTATGTGATAAATGATACGTGAAGTAGTATGTTTAATAAGTGCATTATTAATGTACAAAAAATTGTATCTTTTATGTATCTGTTATGATTCATTTATGCTACTTGCATAATATTTGTATTGTGAATCTATTGTTTTAAGAAATGTATATAAGTATCACATGAACAATTTATTGAAAATAATATTTTACAAATATTACAATTATAATACAAAGATTTACATTATTTTAAAATAAGAAGAAAATATCTTTTTATATAAATAAAATTAAGTTAAATAATATTCCTCGACATTAGATATAACATCTTGAGAATTGATCGCGCGCGCGTTGAAAGTGCAACATAGTAAATGTAGAACACTTTCCGTGAGACGCATTGCTGGAGTAGTTACATTCTCTTGTTATTTGTTATTCGTATTTTGGAAAGTATACATTGGGTGCGGCTTATAGACGTATTAACACATCCTTGTGCGTCACCTCCAGAATAATAATTAACAATAATCATTTAATTTTTGTTCAAGATAAAATTTGACAAATTTATGACAACATTTAATTATTTTATTGTTTATTAAATCTCTGACATATAATTTTAAACGCAACTTTTATTGTAGCTTATTAATTCAAATTTACTAATATATTGCCTTTTTATAGTTTATTATCCTTTATTTATTCATTTTTGATAATTTATTTTTATTTTATAGTTTTTTTATAAAAACTTTTTCATTATTCTTTCCTAATAGAAAATATTTAAATCATTATTAAAAAAATATTTGAATAATTATTAAGATGCTTTTTCTTATATCTGTGTAACAGTTAAATATATGTCATACAATCTCTCACAATTTTATAATAAAAAAGATATATTAAGAACCTTATTTATTTTATATTAGAGGGGCGGGGTGTTATAATTTAAATAAAATAAGAAATAAAAAAGAAGTAAAATAAAAAATAACAGAGGAAGTCTCAGAACCGAATTCCGAAAATTTTGATGAATCTTTGTAGAATTATTATAGAGTGAGTTCCCTTGAATATAATGATACTCTCATACTTATTTAAGGCCAGACAGTTAAGATTTCCGAGATATTAAAAGAAAAAATCCATAAAAGCTAAAATTAATCCTAAAGTGGCAGATAAAAATAAATAACCTGTATGTAAAATATTATATTTAAAAATGAATATACATATGCGTACGTATAAAATACATATAATGTACATGTATCTAATCTTACAAAAATATAAGAAAAAACGATATTTATTTGTGGTTCTTCCTGGATATTGTATATCTTAAAATACGTTATTTGAATTATAAATATTGCATGATTATTAATTGTACCGTAATTTTTTTTATAACGGGGCTAATTTTGGTCATTTTTGGATTTTCTCTTTTTAATATCTCGGAAATGGTTAATCGTTCGCTTTTAAATAGGGATGTTATCATATTTAAAGAAATTCATTCTCTGTAATTATTCCAAGTTTCGTCGAAATCGGTGTAATTCAGTCCTAAAAAAAAAATTAAAAAAGTAAAAACTAACATTATTGTCACCGCACCCATGTGGCATAGCTACGATAAGTAATAAACCCTATCAATTTTTTGTCGCTGTCTACTAAATTTTCTATTTATTGCCGTTATTTTCTATCGCTATCTATTAGTCACTGTCTAACTTTCGTTTGACAAAACCTTCAGTGCATATATCTACGGTGTACTGTAATCTACTAGCTATTCTATTTTCATAACACATCGAACTGATAGCGCGATATATTCATACATCTGTCGGATCGGACTCTAGGTTCATCACTGTATCTCGGGGGGAAAAAGCTGGGAGGAATTTTGCTGCAGCATCTCGCATGATGAATACGCCCATCACATCGCACTGTTGACGTTGTCCATCTCGATGAAGAAAGTGTCGATTTCTCCCTAAACAAAAATTAGACGACTCACCCGGCCACGTTTAGCAGCGAAGGCCGCGGGGGTCCATCCCGCCCGTTTTCTATTTCCATTGAGCATGATGGTACGGCGGACGCGCCGATCGCCGGTACATTTCCACGGTGGGAGGCGATCGCCGACTATGCACCGCGTCTATGCTCTTTTTATCTTGTATAAAAGAGAAGAGGCATAGCGCAGATAGCCGCAATACAACTGGATCATCCGTGGTGGCGAGCACGACCGGACACAGATCGGATCCTGGGCCTTTGATCGGTCAGCAGGTGACGAGCGACCGTCGCCTTTTCACCACCCGTGCCTCGCGACGACACTGATAACGCGACAACAGATCGGATAAGAACGCATTATCAGGCTTGACCAGCGGCGCGAGTCATTTAAGGGCCGGCAGTATGCGGTGCATGGTGAGTCAGATTATTCGAATTTCTCGATTTAAAAGATCGGTCACACTTTTCTATAATTATGGATATCACTTAATTCTTTTTTTAATTAAGAAGTAATAATATTTTTTTTACTTCTATCTTGTAATTATGTTGATAAATAGTTCTTAAAATTAAATTGCATGTCTTTATGAAGAAATTTAAAAGAGATACAATGATTTAAAAAAAGGCAGGAAAGCTTTTATTTTTTGAATGATTTTATCTAGTAGTTAATTAAAAATGAAAGTATATTTTATATTGTTTAAAAGTGATGTGATCTCTCATACTTGCAAGAGAGAAAAAGTAAGGAGAAAAATAATTTAATCTTTTAAAATGTTAAATCGTAATTTGTTTTATATTATTTTTATTCGTTTATAGTTTCGGTTACCTTATTTATTATTAAAATAGTTATTAATTTTTGTTTATGATTTATGTTTGAATAATTAGTTGTTTTTTAGTAATTAAGTCATAAATTAATTTACAAATAAGAAATACACTTAATAAACTTATGATGTGTAAACAGAGTGTCCCAAACTTTCTGAGTCTTTTTAACACATCGCTTGTGAACTTAAAGGTGGACTGATTTGAAAAACCCTCTACCATTTTGCAATTTTCGTAATTTTTTTTAATTACTTAATAAACAGAATGTCTAAAATTGACGCATAAAATAACTTTGAGTTAACTTTAAGAATTCTTTAAGATATTCCATATATAAAAAACTCTGAAAGATATATATATCTTAAAGTTGCTTATGCGTCAATTTTACCCTCTTATTTGGCAATCTTTAGAAATTATTATTTCGTTAATTAGGCATTGCAAAAAATTTGGAACACTCTGTACATTATTTTTTATTGTTTCAAAGAAGTAAGAATGTTGACCGAATTAATTTTTAAAGATGCAAAAATTTATTATGCCAATTTAATAATTTTGATAACTCTAAAGATAATATAAATTTACTTTATGATTCTTTACTATATCAAGGATGTGTTTTACAAAAATATTTTTTGTATTATTCGGAATTAATGGATAATACATTTTGAATATTAATTCTCAAAAAGGGAGCGCGTAAAAAAATAAAATAATCTGTTCATGTTTCTTCAAAAATTAAAAAAGATGAATAATAATTTTTAATATTTTTAATTATTACATATATATGTGCATGTATGTTTACAAGAAGTAACAACTTATTCAAATTTTATGTTTAAACTGATTTCTAGAATGCAACTCAAAAGAACTTGGTAAATAACAGGATTAACTTTCATCGTGTGAAAGTCTTACTATACTTATCAATGAAAGTATGATTAAACGAAGGAAGAGGCAAGACCCGATAACGGCCTGCGAGTTTAGATAATTATGCTACTTATGGTCGTAAACTAAGCACTAATGACAACCGTAGCGTATCAGGATTGCGTGCCTCAAAATGTGTAACTCTTACAAATGAAATTCTACACGCGACTAAATTTTCGTGATTTCGTGCAAAAACCTGTCAACTTAATAGACAGTTGATTTACTTTGTCGTTTACGCTCCCGTTACTACACATATTAAAACTTACGTTACCGTTAAAAGGAATGTTGACCGGAAATTAATGTTTACAGGCTCTTTGCGTTCTGCTATTAGCGATTAGCGAGCCCCTTCTTACTCACGCGTAAGTATCCGTGTGCTATACTCAATTAAGGATAATTAATTAAATTATATTGATAATAAAATGGTAGAAAGTTGATTTAGTAATTGTTTTTTTATGTATAAAGTCTTTCAAAATTTTAAATGTATATTTAAAAAACAAAGATTACATTTTACAAAACTCGCAATAACTTATATATATATCATATAATTATTAAAAAAAATGAATTTAAGACAATTTTATGAACATATCATTCTTCATAATTCCTATCGATAAAGTTAATTAGGAGTTTTCAAATATGCTTTTTAAAATGATAAAGTAAAAAAACTAGTATAATAAATAATAATATAAAGTATCAAAAAATATTTCTATCTATATTGTTTGCTGTTTCAGAAAGGTAGTTTTAATCGTGCCCCGACAAGTAAGACGGAGCCCAGTAGTGCCATGGCGACCTCCGGGCAATTACAAAAAATCATCTTACAGTGGAAACGACTTTCATCGTCACGCATATTATGGTCGCGGTAATCGTTACACGAAACCATTCCGACCGTTACCGCATGGGGGTGATGATTTCGATCATAGTCCTGAAGTTATGAATCACGTGCATGTACCGCACGGCAAAGACATTAGTCACAGCATCTCTTTTGGCAAAGGATACATTCCGTATGATAGCATCAAGAGCAATAATTTACCATTTGTGCATGAAAGGTAATCTTATATTAAGCATAATTAATTTAAATTATTTTTCTTATCTTCATTTTGATTACGTTTTATCTTTCCAATTATAATATTGTAATTATAATATAATTAGTAAAGTTAACAGAATATAATTAGCGTTAATTATATTACATATAGTATAATTAATTCTAATTGTGCTATTTTTTTCGTTAGAACCTGGTTACACAATTTTGATAAAAGTATAAATATTGCTTTTGAATTTGTGAACAAATAATCTGACAATTATAAAAAGTACTTTTTATATAGACGAAAACTTTTACTTTTAACTTTTACTTTAATTATAATGATATCCTATATAATAAAGATTAGATACATATAAATAGTACATTTATATTTGAAAGAGTCAACCAGTATGCGATACCAGTTAATCTTTATCGATTAAACGGTATATCTATCTCAATTTCTATTAGTTTTTCCTAACATATTCAAGCAGCTTCCTTTCTTTTCCAATTTAGATACGCCGGTACTTACGGACGTCAACCAGACTATCCACCGACCAGTTTCACGGTAGGTCAGGATTATGCGGTATCGGGGACAGCGCATTCTTATGAGAATCCGCAGTTAGACTCTTATTTCTCGGACATGGAGAACGCTGCCAGAAACGAATTGCGCAGTAATGTAAAAGATAGCATAAACAAATATTATGGTGCACGCTCGATCGAGAAAGATCTCAGTCTGAGAAATCAACAGGCCCTCAGCAGTATTATAGAACAGAGCAAGAATTCCTTGAAGGGCACCGAGGGCCTGTCCTCAGATACCTCACCAGCTGCGTACGCTCACGCTGCTTCCTCAGTCAATTCCGCTAACATTCCCGCCGCCACCGGTGTGCAAGGGGCTGTGATAGTACCGGCGGGTATACCGTCGGCAACTATAGCTGGTAACAAGGACGGCATCGTTCTGCAGGACACTGTGTCCATGGACGAGTACCAGAGGAAACTGGAAGAACTCACCAAGTCCTGGCCAAATGCGTTGGCCACCGGTGCCAACTTCGCAACGGCCGGAACAATTTCTACGCCCCAGCAGCTGCACGCTGGCTTCTCGTCCACCGGTCTACCAGGTGCTGGTTTTGGCGATTCGTCTGGCGGTGTCAATTGGCTCCCCAGTTTTGTTCAATCCAAACAAAGCTATGCCGTGCGCGAAGACCATGGGGACCCCACGAGCTATGACTTCAGAACGATGGCCGTACAAGGCGCTCCGTACCAACACGTGTCTTTCGGTCACGAAGGAGTGACGGCAGGGATCGCCCCGGGTGTTCATGGGTAGACACAGAATATCGAAATACATATGCAAAAGGAACGATTTTTTGCTGAAATATCAAAAAATTTAATTAAACCAGTGAAATCTGAAAATTATTTTGTTTGAACCATCGAAATAATTATGTAAGATGCTCAAACTGATTACTAGAACGTTGAAACTTTTTTCAGCATTATTATCAACAATGTTTAAGCATTCTACGTAATTATTTTGATGGTCCAACAAATTTATTTTTAGATTTGTATCTAACTAAATTTTTATATACTTCAGCAAAACTACAGTTCTTTTCGTACAGGAGCATTAATGTCATCTGACGTGTACGTTTCGCGTTAAATTTTTCTGTAATATTATAAAAATATTTATGTTTTTATTTACGTAATTAATAATACAGCTCTACTATTTTATTTTGGGGAAAAAGCAAAAAGAATCGGCCAGAAAAAATAAATCTAATAGTAAAGTTTCTTCATGAATATGAGCGCATTGGACGCCATTAATGCTTCTGGTTACACGCTTGATCGGGTTTTAAGAATTAATGTGATTTTGACAAATTTAATCTCTCTTTTCGTAGACACGGCAAAATGTATATTCATATTGCCACGAATGTATAAATATGCGGGGATCATTTTTGTGTATCTCTCTTGAGGCGTTGAAATCTGAATTCAATGAAATTATATCCACTCCAGAGAGTATTCGTACATTGCAAATATCTCGTAAAGTACACGGTAATAATAAATTTACATAAATTTGTTGTGTGATGTTAGAAACTTGATAGTTTCTAACTTAAAAATTATTAAGGATCTTTTCTTGGTTTTTTTATTTTTTGATAAGCTTATAGAATACTACTATCATCCACTTTCTCATGGGAAAATTTTTCCTTTTCGCAGTATTGCAAGATTGACTAATGATGAGTTAGTTATGTAGATTAGTCAACAGAAATTTCTATCTTGAAGCTTTCATTATAAGTATTCGATAAATGGATAATAAGAAATATTATTGTACACACGGCGTCACAAATTACTTTTACCATATCTTCTCATTCTTTCTTATGCCTTCTTCTCATTCTTTCCTCGATACTCGTGCAACTTCATGTGTCAAGACATTTATGACGCCATGTATACAATAGCTTTATTTTACATTTATAATACACTTCTATTTTTGAGAGAAAAGGTTGAAAGAGTGAGAGTGAGAACGAGAGAGAGAGAGAAGGAAAGAGGGGGAGAGAGAGGAGTGGAGGGAGAGGGAGAAGGAGGGGGAGGGGGGAAAGAGATTGTTTTTCATTTATCATTATTTATTTGAGGCTACATGTCTATGTTATCATTCATAAGTTTCTGGATACTCTTAAAAATAAAATACATATTTTATAATAAAAGTGTCCAAGAATTTAAAAATGATAATGTAAATAGAATTCAATTTTTAATGAATCTCAATTATCTGTTTCATATATTCAAAGATTGTCCTAACATGTTTTTGATCAATAAATATATAACATATAATAATACATGCGGAACAATTTCGGGGCTATAGTTGTTAAACCAATGATTTTAATGAATGTGAAAATAGTAATGAAAATACGGCATCACGTTCTACTAATTATTCAAATATATTGCTCCGTCAGTAAATCGTGTCTATTTTAAATTTTAATAATTGGCTTTAAGAAAATGAAAGTTAATAACAGTAATAAAATAAAGCGATCATACCAAATTATAATATAAGCATGAGAGAGTGGTGCAAAGTTATAAAAATATTTTTTTAATGTTTTAGCAAATTTTACTTTCTCTCTGTTTTAAATATAATTGATGTTTGAATTTGTGTTCGTAAAATGTTAAACGTCTCGAACAAATTTCGTCGAGCAGTCTACTTATCCTATAGGTTATATTTATATTATTTATAATATTGCTTAAGGAATGTTAACATGTCTGTATACTGATAATTTTCAATATCTGCAAATATTATTAATTTTATACGTTTTTATTACGTTACGTCTTTTTATAATTTTATATTTTCAAGTTATGATTTTTGCAAACTTTTTTACGGATATTTTATGATTTTTGAATAAGGGAAAAGAGATTGTAATAGTCACTGCGCAAACTTTCAGACTCAGATGAAATACAAATAGAAAAATTTACCTATTAAATGTGATGTTTAAAAAGTAAAATGTTAATAACTTATTTGTTACAAAAGGACAAAACTAAAAGGTTATTTTACTTAATGAGATGTTTTTTTAATTAAGTTCAATACCTTTCTAAAAAATTCTTTGTTGTTTAAAAAATTGAAATGTATAATTACTAAGATATTTTAACACAGAGAAAAAATAATAGTTTTAAATTATAAATTATCTTCCCAGCAAACACAAACATGTGACGTATACCTATTAGTTGTAATTTTCCACTTCACAATATACCTGTAATATAACGCGTGTGTTATACTACAGTTATATTCTTGAGTGGAAAATTACAACTAATAGATACATTACATGTAACTTTGTATTTGTTAGGTTAGCCTCAATTTTTAATTTAACAAAGAATATGTAGCTAAAAGATTGTACGAGAAAAAGATATTCTATATACATAGAGAGGATGACATTGCGCATCGTTACAATTTCAAATACTTAAGAGTTATATGTGTAATATGATGATGTCATTTCTAAGATTATATAGATGTAATAATACTATAGGAATATTTCGGAGGCTCATAGAACAAACTATTATTCTCACGACATTATTAAAGCATTACGTATATATATAAATATTTACATATTATATAATTATAAAACCAAATCTAAAGATGTAAATATAAAAATTACAAGAAAACGATAAATTTATTGATAAAGTATTACGTTTCGACAAAATTTCTAATATATAATTACATATTAATTACAGCTAGGTATTTCAATTACTTTTGTTAACCGAATAATTTTCAAGTTATTATGCATACGTTTAACTTCTTCCGTTAATGTATAAAAGACGAGGAATATCATTCCGACATATCGTTATAAAATGTATATTGCGGATATTTGACGATTATTTAAATATAAAATATAATACATTAATTATATTTTCAACGTGTAAAGAAATAAATATACATGACGCATACAGTAAATTGTATTAGATTTAAATGATTAATGTTCTACGACCTACGATATATCGTTCCACATTATCTTGATTTATGTAAAACTAATTTATGTAAAAGAGTGTTTAGCTTAGTGTTGTTTAATTATTTCTAGTAATTAGTTATATATAGATACAATAATTATTATAGATACAAAAATTATTAAATAATAACTTACAATTAAAATTATTTCTGCAGAATTAAATCTAAATTAAACGAACATTTTAACAAAAATCGACAGAAAAAAATTACTTGAAGTATTTAGTTTGATTAAGGCTATAATTTATTTAAAGCTGCAATTTTGTGTTTTCTTTAAAAATATAATACGTTGTGAACAACTTTAATCGTACAAAAATATTCACAAATTTCATAAATGCCCTACATATTCACTTATATTAATCTTATGGATAACAGTTGCCATTATAGAAATTCGTAGCTCTTTCTTGCTACAGATATAAACGATAATATTAATTTTAATATTAACAGATTTATATCTATTAATCTTGAAATTAATATACTTTATCATTTATCTCTAGCATTAATTATACAGCAAAATGGGATACGAATGCCCATGACAACAACTGTTATCCATAGATATTTATGGCCACATCCATAATTGCTATGTACTTTTTTAAATAGCAATTGAAGACATTTACGGGTAATAAATATCTACGACGACCGTAAAATCTGACTGGTCGGAAACACGCGCCGTTTCCACGGTCGAGCGGTCATGAAGGCGACTGTAAAAATCGGCCGTCTTATCCATCACTCGAGCAAAGTAATGCTGGGAGATCACGGTCACCAGCAGAGATCGCATCCTTTCTCGTTCCGGTTACTTTCACTGGAAGACCGATGACCGGTTGAACGTTTGAAAGTCGAGAAAGCCGTTCTTGGCGATCCCACCGTCTATAGATGCCGCTCACGGTTATAATCAGCAAGAATGGAATCAAAGGCAGAGGATCAGCAGAGAATAAGGAAAGTGAAAGGATCGAGAAGGGCTCAGCAGGAAAACAATAATTTGTGAATTAAATCGGATTTTTATATAGCTTGTCATACGAGTGGTAATTGTCTGTTCAAAGACGTAGCCTTTGATTAACTTTTTCACAACGTTGATTTTATAATGTTATTATAATGATTTGATTTGATTGCCAAATTTCTTATGTATATAATCAATGAATTTTATCAACATATCACTTTCTCACTTTAAACGCAAAAAGTGATTTTCAAATTTTTACCATAAATGAGTCAAAATATTATCTTATCAATGATCAAAAGTGAACTTATTTAAGTACCAATATTAACGACAATTTTATTCTAATTTCGCTGAAATGTTTTTAATTTTGTTTGACAAATATAACAGATTCCATTGTATAATATTAATATTTTTAGAAGTACGTAACAATAACAGCTGCTTGAACCTTTCTTTCATTTGAATATTTCGTACGGCAGATCGTTTTAATTTCGACTGCGAAAAGCTGATTTTGATCTTGATTGTAAGGTAAGGTCGTTCGGTGCACCTTCACCAGGGTTTCTTGCGGAAGCGTGTGAAAGTGATAGTTGTCGGATGAATCACATAGATGAAGGCTGTATTGTAGCGCATCATTTAATGCAAGTAGGAGGAAGTTCGAAAAGCGGATAAAATTTCTATCATTTAATCGAGACGCAACGTTTGTAGGAAAATTTTTGCAATAATATATTTCGAACATATTAATAATAAATCACGTATAAGATAAATAAAGACATGAAGTATAAAGATACGGAAATATTTATTCACGGATACGTTTAAATGTTTGCTTCGACTAACACCGAACATCTATGTACAATAATTGCTAATTCCTACAAATGGTTTGCGCAATTTCCTCGTTGGCATTACAAGAACCGACGCGATGTTTCTTAGTCATGAAAAAGATCAAGCGAATAAATTATTTACTATAAAAATAAAATGACGAAAAATCAAATATTTCATCAATAGGTATAAAGAACATAATTATAGAAAAGTCGAAAAATTTTAAAATTCTATCTTTTTTTCATAAAGAAATATACAATACTTAATATTAATAGAAAGGTCAATAATGACCACTCACAATCAGTACTTTTAGCGTTAATATGCGGTTTGTTTGAAGAGAGTAACATTCACGCAGCTATATCGTATAATAGTAGAGAGTTTAAATACATGGAACGGTCGTCGGTTCTTCCGCTGTAAAAGAGAAGTAGTATTCATATTTTTACGTGGCATAGTGCGAATACATAAAAGAATATACTTGTCTAAAGAACTTCATTGTTTATTTGCTATTAAATAATTTTTACGGTTTATTGTTTAAGGATAATATCTCGATAAATATCTCGACAGGCATTACACACTGTTAAATTTTATAGGGTCAAATTAATTCAATGTGAGTCACCACTGCTCTTACTCAATAATATTGTTATTTTTTACTAAAACAATGGTTATATTTGTCACTATACAGTATCAATTTAACATTATATAGTGTCAAATTTAATTATTATTTTAGTAAAAAATAACTATATATTTAGTAGGAGCAGTGGCGACTCACGTTGAGTTAATATTTGACCCCATAAAATTTAACAGTGCATGATTAGCAATAAGACGTAAGAGATACAATCTATCATATTCTTACAGTCTAATCATTTCATATATCGTTGTAATACATATAGAAACCTTTAGTATCGTTAACTAAAAATACTTCCTTATTAATTGATATTATACGTGATAAATACCTGAAATAACATTTTTAAATATATACTTATATACATTTAAAAATGTTATTTCACGTATTTCTATGCATATAAAAATGCAGTCTAAGTGAAAGCATATACGACAAAATCATTTCTACCGGAAAAGTTTTATTATTTACCTACGTAAAAAGTGTAAAATAAAAGAATGTTTAGAAATTAAAAGAGAGTTTTCCGTATATTTTCTCGAATAGCATCGATATCAATTCTTGAATCTTAATGGCTGTTCTACAGTTCTTTTGCCTTTTTGATCAAAAAGGCAAGAGACAAACAGAGATAAGAAACAGGAAACAAAAAGCACATTATAGAACAGCCATAAATGATTAGATGCAAGAAAACATGTTTTGCTTAGATTATTAATTTTATTTTGCTAAGGAAGTTAAAATTGAAGCTCTATTAAGATTGAAGAGTAGAATTGTATTCTTCTTGAATCATAATAAATGCACGTGCTCGAGCATTGAATTGATGGATGATATAATAGAGATACCGTGTCAATGTCAGCTTGTATGGAATCAAGGCCAGCAATTCGTGGCAAAAGGAAGTCTCCGCGAGTGCTCGCCGCGGCTAGCAATCATTTTGTCGCGGAATTTGCCGTAGAGGCTTGAATATGATAAGGGAAAAGAGTGAAAGGATAAGGAGCGGCACAATACAGTCGAGAGAGCCTCTCACGGTTATTCGCCACAAGCAGCTGTCTTTCTCAATGCAACGCGGTATGCGTTTCCGTCTCTTCCCGTTCACTACACTCGGTCGCTCTCACCCTTTTATTTTCACTTACTCTTCCTTTCCCTGCACCCTATTCTACCTCCCGCGTGTTCCTGTTACTTTCTATTTTCTTACCCGACAGTATCTATGCGCTCGAGATGTACACGTGTGTACGAGATCCATTAACGCACTGTACGAGGTAGACAACGTAGACATGGCGACTGAAGAATCAGAAATTTTTAATTGACTGTTGTAAACTAATAAATCGCTTTTCATCTGTAAATTTTTTTAAGATATAAGCCCTTTTTAGTCAAGAAAAAATGTGAAAAAAATATCGTTACTTAGTTTTTGACGTTTATAACAGTCTAAATGTTGTTTTTTATATAAAAAGATATTTAATTATTTTTTTTTAAATAACATGCCTATGTATAATGGATATTTAAAATCTATGATAAAAAAAAACATATAATAATACTTCAAAAATATATTTAAAAAAATACGTTTAAAGAAATCAATTTAATAGTGTCATCTCTGACAACATTCTTAATATAGGTTTAATATAGATATTTATAAAATCAATCATTCGAAAAAATCTTTAAATTAAATAAATCCTTAAATCTGCTGAAGATAGCGTTTTTGCAATAAGATATATCATTTATTACAATTTATTAGCTCTTTCAGTTTTTTGAAAATCTTTTTGCAGCTTACGATTTATGGCTCTAAACGATTTTGTTAATAAAAAATAAAAAATTAGCACAAAGATATTTAGAGGAAATATAGTGCAATGGTTTGAGTATCTAAAACGTCTTGTATAGGGAATTCTCCGCGATAATTAACGCTACTGTGAGAGGTACGAGATAATTTTTCACTCTGTGCTTTCACATGGTTGATTAGTAAAAATCTCCCAACAATTAAATAGTGAGTTATTTGAGTAGATATACTTGTTAGTTCATTGTTGCGAATGTAACGGAATGTATACTCGCATATATTGTAGTTGGCAATAACCTGTACACCAGCAATGAAATGTGAAGATTTGAGAAAGTTGAAGTTCAAATTGGATTGAAATTTATTACATCTATTGTTCTTACTATAACTCATTAATTTTATGTTAATAACACAAATTCAATAGACACTGGGAATTCTTTTTCAGTGTACTTTTTAGATCTGATCAATTATTAAAATAGAAAGAGAATCATTCTGAGGCAAAACGATGAAATTCTTTTATATAATTATTATTTAATCAGCAAAAAGCTGGCATGATAACATTTATTTTTTTAATTTATTCTCCCTTTGAAGTAGTATGCAATTAACTTCAAACTCATATATAACCTTTTTAACTTTACAATAATATACACTTATATATATATATATATATATATATATATATATAATAAGAATTGCATTTAAAATTGAATGAGTTTAAAATTAAGATAAAATATAAATATGTTATTATCAGAATCTTCGAAGAATAATTATATCAGAGCTAAATTACTTTCAACTGTATGCTGTGTTTGTGTTATCTATATACATATTATAATACACTGATTATACGTTACATGCGCGTTTATGCTAGTTTGTGGTGAATTGATATCCGTGATCAGTTAAAATCTGTATAATTAATACAGTTGCTTAATCAGAGTATAGATAGAATTAATTTCTCTCACGCGATAAGCGTAACGAACGATAAGTGATCGTTGCTGATAAGTTAAATCATATCTGTGTGTGTAAACGTATATAATTCTGTGTTACATTATTAAATAGATACTTTATAAAAGAATATATCCGTTCCCATACAATCAATACTTTATGAATAATGTATACCGAAAAGAGTTAATGTTTATTATTATATCGCATGATTTATATATCGAAAAAGATGTATGATTTGTGTATGGCTTCAACACACCGATGCCAACTTTGTGCAGGGGAATTAAAATATTATCTACTAAGAAAAATTGTTAACAGATTTTACTAAAATTTTGTAAGTGGTGATTTTGCGTCGTATTATGACTTATTATAGTTTCTATATTCATTCGTTGGCCTGTGCCTGCACTTACTCAAACAAATAAATAAATTAATAATTTATTATCTATATTTATTATCTATAAAAATGGATTCACGATAATAAAGATCAAAGACATATGTTTAGATTTCGTTTTCTTATGCAGCATGTAAACATGCATTTTTTTTATTACTGAAATATTTGAGCAGGAATCATAAAGTGATATGCGAGTTGTCTATAATATTCTATTTTCTAGCTCATTTTATTCTGGAGATCGGGGAAAGTGTATAACCGATAGAAGTAATAGTTCTCTGAATCGATATTAATACTTTTTCTATCTACGTCTATTCACATACCACGCCAAACCCATAAATCATAAAGATCAATCATTGCAATGCGCTTATCGCGAATTGCCAATTGTCAATGGAATTCTTAAATAATATAGCCCGAGAAAAAAAGCACCAGCAATATCTTTGATTAATCTACAAATCAGTTAATATACAAATATAATTTTTGCTCGCGCAGAAATAAGGTCAGACTAGTATAATAAGAAGATCAGGACAATCATGAAAGAAAATCTTTTCTCCGCTTTTTTTCATTTCTTTTTCATTTATAAAATTCGGTATACAACATTGTGAAGTATCAGCTGTAGAAACTAGTAAGACACTATACACTGCATATGTTCTAATTACCGAAAACATAGCTAGTGGCAATCAATCATCATAAATATCGATATACATATGTCGGCAAAATCGAGAAAGCTCAACCGTAAATTTCTCTAGGACCAAGCTGGGTCACGGTTGTTCTTGTTCACAGAAACGCATTATGGGCCTACATGTAGTAAGCATCATCTGGTACATGTACTTCGGGTATACGGCGAGGGGGTATGCCCACCAGTTTTGTACGTCATCGCGCGGTCGGTTTCTTTTTGAGTGTTCTTCCGAGAGTACCTCCGATGTGGTGGTACCCGATCTTTATTTCATCCCCACTCCGTTCTTCCGGTATTTCCTCTCGTCTGGTATATATACAGGTAAGACCGCGGCTGCAAATATATGACAGTGTATACCGAGTCGCCGTGGTGAGCTGTGGAGGAAGGAAAAAGTTCAAGATCCGGTAGCGTCCTGGATACCAGAATGGAAATCAAATACGCTGTAAGATATTTAAACGGACAAAAACCGTCAAACGTTTCACTGAGAATACAGGATTCAAGATTTTACGTGCAATCGATGTCTGAAAGTGTCTTCGTTCAGTGGATTTTTTCTCATCCAAATCTACAGTCGCGTGAATGACAGTTTTATAATTTCGCTTAAAAAAGGACCTATTATAATAATTAGAAACTTTAACTTAATAAGTACAGAATAATATATAATGAAACAGTTTTCTGTGTTACAGTAATTAAATTTTAAAGTTGTAAATCGAAATTAATAATTAACAACAAAATTTGATATAAGAGCAAATCTTTTTTTATACAAAAAAAATAATTTTCTGAAATCAATCTGAAGTATACTTTAAAATTATACTTAATTATAATAAAAATTTTCAACACAGTATGTATATAATGCATGTTTTTGTTATTAAAGAAAATTTGATTATTTAAAAAATTTTATTGTAACTAAGAATTGTTGCTTTAACAATTATTTTTAATTCTTTTTTTTTGTTGCATAATAAAAAATCTGTTTAAAATTAAATAACAATATTTAATGTAAAAAATACCATTAATAAGGTTTTTAATTCTCAATACCTAAATGATGATTTTTTTGTATTTTATTTCGTAAAGTATAAGAAAAAATTTATAAATTGTTCAATTTTCAGTTTTTTTTTTATAAAATCCTTAATTTTTTGACATTTGTGGAGAGAGATGTAATAGAACTTAATATTTATTTTCTTCACCTAAAAATACATAAAAGAAGAAGAGAATAACTATTCAGGTTTTAAGAAAGAGTAATATTGTAAATCAATATTATATATGTAAGCTTTCCGATTTTTGTAATACAAGAATACTCATAAATAATTCTTGGAAACAATATGGAAAACAATAACTAAAATACGTTTTTTAAGTTATGTGATACCGAATTTAGCAATACATCTATTACATTCATATAGCTGAAATTAAAAAATCTGTTAAATGGATTATTAAGAAGACTTATTTAATTGCAGATAAAGGCCATCATTCTTGCAAATATTCTATCAGTAGGCTTCGCAACCTTTGGACATGAGCAGTGAGTCCCACAATCATAAAAATATTAGTAAAATTTACTACATCCGTCGAGGAATTATGTTTTCAGAATGTTAGATTCAATTTTATAATTAAAAATAGGGAAAATACCAATAAAATAAATTTATATCATTTTATAGCAGCCTACTTAAACGCTCATGCGTAATTAATTACACGTTTGTGTGTAATTAATTTATTCAAGATGCAATTAATTCATGTAGAAATTAGTGAAAGAAGATGAGAAATAAGATTCTTCACATATCTGTAATTACCGACATCTTAAAAAGTACGTTAATTAGGACCGTGCTGTTCCTCGTTTTAAGCACACTTTTTATATTTCAGTGTGCATATAAGGATACACTTGCCGGAGGTAACGCAGCAACATGAAAAGCATATCATAAAATATGAAGATCATGGCGGAGGAGGTCATGGAGGTGGAGGTGGAGGCGGCGGAGGTGATGATCATCACATTGATGTCTCCGGTCCTGGAGACATAGGAGGTGGCCATGGAGGTGGATTCGGAGGAGGCGGTGGTTTCGGAGGTGGTTTCGGAGGGGATCATGGAGGAGGTCATGGAGATGGTGGAGGTTACGGAGGTGGTGGAGGTTTTGGAGGAGGTTTTGGAGGTGGTCACGACGATATTGGCGGAGGTAAGGAGAAATTGCATGAAAGATACATTCTAATTTTAAATGTTATTATTTTTTAATAATATTCAAAGTATTAATTTTTTTGTTTATGAAATGAATTTGTAATGATAGAGATATTCAGGAAAAGAAACGCCGGAAGAAAAATAATATTACACTATACCTATGTATTATTTATTAAGCAATTAATATGTGTGATTAATGACTAAATGCATTATATCGTGATAAAATACATTAAGAAAATTCACAGAGATAAAATTAAAGTAACACATTTCCACTTAATAATTATTTTAATGTAAATTATTTTAAACATGAATAGAAATTTATTCTATTTTTATCTTGCTTAAATAAAAAATTCCTTTCTCTTTCTTCTTTCACTCTTTTTCTCTTTCTTTTTTTTGTATCATATTTACGATATCAAAATAAATAATATATTAAAAACAATTTATTTTAGGTGGAGATATCATCGTAGATCATGGTGGTGGTCACGGAGGAGGCTACGGCGGTGGCGGTGGTTTTGGAGGTGGCCACGGAGGAGGTGGTTATGGTGGGGGCGGCGGCGGCGGCGGCGGAGGAGGTGGTATCATCATAGATCATGGAGGACATGGCGGCGGCGGCGG
>NW_017299706.1:428849-496284 GCF_001594075.2 Trachymyrmex cornetzi
TTTTGGAGGCGGACATGATATCGGTGGAGATGATCATGGCTCCAGCGGTTATGGCAATAGTATATCATCTGATTTTGGTAGCAGGTAAATGTCGAATTTTGCTAAACTTAATTTACATTGGTAGAAATAAATATTAATAAAAAGAAAGATAAATCTCAATTATTGTACATAAATAATCTTATACAAGTATAATATTTTATATTGATATTTTTCAGTGGCCACGGCGGAAGCAGTTACAGTTCTGGTGGCGGCTTTGATTCCTATTCAAGCGGTCACGGTGGTGGCGGAGGCGGTGGCGGTGGCGGTGGTTACGGTGGAGGTCACAGTGGTGGTTTCTCCGGTTATCACAAAAAGAAATAAGAAATGATTCTACTGTGATTAATATGTTGGACATTGTAGATATTTACAGCTATAAATATCTGCTTACTGACATATTTTCAACTAATGTTTGATTGATTGATGACAAAAGCAAGTTTAAATCTTCAGTAGAAATCGTTATGCTGCCACTTTAATTGTGTGATATATCATAATATACAAAGAAATCGTAATACTGCCACTTTAATTGTGTGATATACGATGATATACAAAGAAGAATTTAATATTTTTTACTTTTTTGTACGAACTTATAAAGCTGTAATTTTGCCGGTTTTTTTTATTTTTATTAGTAATTTTTTATAACAATATCAACAGAAATACGTTGAACGAGACTATTACACTGACTTTACATCTGATTATTATTTGACATAACGTAATGACGACAAACTGACATGTACGTAACTAGAATTTCTATAAAGTCATAGGAAAGACAAATGTATAGATTCATCAAAAATAGTTTTTTTAAACAATTAGCCAGTAAGAAATTCATCTGACGTTTTTAAAATAAATTATCCTACTCTTTGTAGACTATTGTAGACCATTATATGAAGTAGACCCGACTTAACTACTATATTTATGACGTCGTAAAACTAGACTAGACAATCTTTCAATTGTTATATAGAATAATAAATTAATACAGTAAAATATTAGAACAAATACACGCTGACTTGACTAGACTAATTTTTATGACAGATTTATGATACACCGCGAAAAAAATTTATCATAAAAATAAATAGTTTTAGAAATATTATTTGAATACTCGAACTTATGTACGACAAATCACAAGTTTTAAAAAATATATATTGCTGAAGACCTATTACTTCGGAAGTAGATATAATAGAAAATGAGAATATTAATAATTATAAATTCAAGCGTTAGAGACATTTAAACTGGTTTGTGATAAAAGCTATTAAGCGCATATAATTATAAAAATCGTAATAATTCGTGATTACGATTATGTTACACATTATTTTTTATTATTTTTATATTTTTATACCTCATTTTTAAATCCAGCACGCACCTCAGTTTAGATCTTTACGTGCCTTGCTCACCAAGCACTTTAGAAAATATACACAATTTTTGCGATCAAAATAAATAAATATATATATATATAATATTATGATGTTGTTCCAATAAAGTTTTTGTATGTTTTTAATATATGACATTATTTTTTCTTTATGTTAGAATTATATATAATCAATTAAGAATGGATGTTCTTATCATAAAAGAAGCTGACAACACCCTGGGCCATCAAATATGCAGGAAGCCAACACACACTGATAGATACTTACATGCTAAATCACCATCCAGCAAAAATAGGCGACAATTTACATAGAGCATGTATTCTCTGATAGAGAGATACTAAATCTGAAGACAGAACTCAACCACTTAAAACAAACCTTGCAATGGAACGGATATAATAAGGAAGACTTAAACAGGACAATCAACAAACACAGGATTAGGACAAGAAACTCATACACACAACAACCACAGGACGAGTTAGACAAAACAAGCCTTTCTATCCTCCCATATGTAAAAGGAACAATAGACTGGATCGACAGGATTTTGTATAAACACAATATCCGTTCATTGCATGGTGTTAGGTTATTAGTTTTGAGTAATTGCATTAATAACATATTCACTTTTCATAAGTAATTTTTGAATAGAGTTTTATAGAGATTTCGAAATATTTTTTTATATAATGATATACTCAGCTAATTGTATCTATTGAATTTATACTTATTTTTGAACAGTTTACTTTTGAATAAAATATAAATTTTTTTAAATTTTATATTGGCAAAGTGTAAGATTTCGCTTTCACTTGCATTTTTTGTCTTATTATCCATTAATTTCTGATATTTACATTAATGCTTGCCCATGCATTATATAGTAATACTATTATGATCATTTATCACGATAAATGGCATGGAAAGTCTTGTAGGAAGTAATTTACGAAGATGGTCTATGATCGTTAGTACATAAACATAAATTGTAGCCTCTTATTTCCGCTAATATCTCAATGTAATGCAGTACGAAAATATCAGACAACATCAATTACATGATATTTTGTATATGATAAATTTATTGAATGTGTATTTACACAAATTGGCAAAAATTTAACCATAAAAAGGAATATATTAATATTTGCATATTTAAATTTTGTTTTCTAAAAATCATTTTTTAAAATAGAAAAACATTGAAAAAAATACACGTATTTTTTAATGAAAAAATGCAAATTTGATTTGTTTCTACTCAAACCTCCAGCAGCATCAGCACCTAACAAAGAGTTTGAACTTTTTTAGACAATATTGAAGTTCAGAATAAGCGAAAATTCGTTTAGATAATGATGCAGATTGTAGCTTATAGACAATGCAGGAAAAAATTTTAGATTTTTCTATAGTGAGTTTCAAGAGTTCAAAGAATGATAAAACTGATGATTAAAGTATTATTGTATAAGTATTATTATATATGTATAGTTATTATTAAATAATAACTATAACATATTTTTTAAATTACATACTGCATGTTTATATCTAAATAAAAAATAAATAATATTCGTGCCAAGTTTAATTTAAATATTTATGCTAGTTATTAAAATTAAATATACTTATTTCTGATAAAAAACAAAATTTTATGAAATCTATTTTATTTTATTTTTTTTTCTATTTATATCTCTATCCCTACATCATACATTATTCATTAGATATATCTGTGTCTATATCATATTATACGATTTGCTTTCTGTAAGAAAAGAGGAATACTCCTATTCAGGGATATATATATCAAACATGATTTTCACTTCTTAATGAGTATCAATTTAACGTAGTGCTTTAATCGTCGACATCTGTTAACTGGCATTAAAATAAAATTGCATTTATTGTATCATAAAGTGCGTTAACGCTGGATTAGTTTAAAATCGAAAGTAAGCATAAAGTGAAAGAACCAATCATATAATAAACGAGGTGCGATTTCACTGTATGTATGTAAAATATAGATGTTTACACATGTTTACCATGGGACACTAAAACGGATATAATAATCTGTATTTTCATTAATCCACAAAGAATAAAGATATGATCACAAATTGAAAGATTTTCTTTATTATAGAATACATATATATATGCGTGTATATATTCCATAATAAAGAGAATTTTTCAATTTTTTATCATATTTTTATTATAATAATTATATTTTTAAATTATTAAAAATAAAAAGAAACAACATTCTCGGATTCCCTTATATATACATCGGTAATATTTAAAAATAATTTAAATAAAGAAGAAAATTGTCTTTTATGTACTTAGAAATATTACAGACATGTTTAATCGTAAAAATCGAGAGTATAAAATCGTAATGGATTACGTAAATTGCATAAAAGTTCATAATGTAATATCTTTAATTGAGACTTAATTGAAATTCTATACACATAATATATAAGTGTGGACTAGAGATTATTATTCAACCGTAATGACTTACATAATAAATGTAATAAGCGATATAATTTCGAATAAGAATAAGAAATCAAATAAGAAATAAAGTGGGTGTGAAGAAAATCAGAATTCTTCGCAGTCGCTTTTTCGAGGAGTCATGCAATTTGTGCAACTTGAATTGCGGTAAATCGATTTCACTTGAAGGTAAAGAAAGGAAGTTATTTCATCAGAACAATTTTCTCTTTATGAGTATGTTATTCCTTTCATCTTTTTATTTTAATTTTGCCTACTTCCTGATAATATTGTATGATATTCGATGAAGAAGCAACTCATTTACTTTCATTATATTTGGAGAATAATGCGCCGATTTTCGTTCAAAGGAGAAATCATACCGGCGAGTTTCCGGGTGTGTTTCTTTTTTAAGTGCATTTCGATACTTTCAAACTAGATAACTCGCAAAGGTGACCACACTCTACGGAAAGGCATGTAGTCTATCCACAAATCAAAGCGTGAACGTCGAAATTTGCGACAGAGAACTTGCGAAAATTATGTTTACGACAACGTGCATGCGAAACTACACGTGAAAATTTGCGTAAACCACTTAAGTGAGAGTAATTCAAGTGAAATAAAGTGGTTCATACAGGAACTGTTTTCAAGAAAACAACTCCACCGTTATTATTCAGTTTTCATACACGGTTCACTGACTATGTTTCTATTTATAAGGCTGTCTGCGAAAGAGACTTTTAGTCACCACTAAACTCCAATCTCAGAAGAGTTAACGTACATTTAGCGCATATATAGAGTGAACATGTTCAAATTCGAAATACACGTGGGTGTCGGATTTGAGTGTGAATTCGTTATGTTGTGTGATGTCGGTTCATTTAATTGAGCGAGACGAGATAACTCGCAGATAAATGCTCTCGTATGGATGCTTAATAAAGTGACGATTTTATTTTTAGTTCTCCTTCCAGTAATATGCGAATAATGCTAATCGACAATAGTTTGCTAAAAAAAAAATAGATCAAATCCATTTTAGACAATCTACAACTTGTAGCAAGTTTTATGTGTAATACGAAAATATTTTATTAGTTTTATCAAAATTTTACAAATTTTGAATTTTGTTGTATGCATATTTATTTCATTTGAAATTTATTTTATTTTAGTATAATGTGAATGATAAAACAGGAAATACATTTTCTCTGAGAGATGATATACATTTTTCTAATAAAATTTGTGTTAAATAAGAATAATATGTGCATTTTTTTATGATTAATAATCTTATACGCAAAACACACAGTAGGTTTTATTTTAAATTTATTTATTTACTTTATTTATTTATTTTTATTTTACGCTAACGAATTATTTTATAATAGGTTAATAAATTATGAATAAATTGATTTTTATCACCGCATTGGTTTTTAACAATAAGCTTATTAATTACTTTAAAGTTAATTTTTTTTTAATAATATTTATTTTAAATTAATTAAGATAAAAAGGAAAGAAAGAAAAAACCGACAATTAAAAGAATACAATAAAAATATATAAAATATATTATAAATAATCAACTAATTATTTCCTAATTAGCTTAAATATCAAATATTTGTATAAGTATTTGTAAAAGAGAGATAATGTGACAAAAAAAACGAAAAAAGATTGATGTAATACATAATTTACATATCTGTATAAAAATTACCTCAAACATTTTCGATGACATCTCTTCTCATTATCAGAATAATTTTACCTAATAATTACAGTTTTATGACAAATCCTTTTGATTATTATTACTTCCATTTTATTCTTCGATTTTCTGATAAAACAATGTATATGATTAACTTTCTCCAATAAAATATAAGATCTATGATCTATCTCTGATCCGATAATGGATTAAATCATAGGCGTATGCATGTTGGTTTGTGACGTGTAAAAAACAAGCAATATTTTTAAATTTTTTAAAATAAAATTTTTATTGTATTTCTTATGTAATATCTTTCTGCTTTAGGCTCTACTTTTGCTGGTTGTCACAATGGCTTTAGTATCGGCGATGCCGTATCCTGGCGGTGGTGGCCATCACGAACAGTAATTTTCTAGTTTTCTAATTATTGCTCCATATATTCCTTTTAAATGATATACAGTTTTATATGACACATTAAGATTATTCAGAGAAACTTGAAATTGCTTTTAGCACGCACTTCAAAATCCACGTGCCGTATCATATTCACGAACATCATCATACACACGTGAAGAAAATTTACATACCGGTTCACGTCAAATCACACGATGACCATAAACACGAAGTGGTTGACTGGTAAATTATCTTCGCAACATTCTTATGGTTAAGGAACCTTGTTATGACAGAGTTATTTAATCATAATCGTCTGATGATATCTGAACGACTTGTTTGTTATCGTTCCACACTGTTAATTGTGTAAAATAAACCATATTTATAAACTAATGACTTGATTAATTGCTTCTTTATTCCATCGATTTTATTCTTTATCTGCCATCAATTTGCTGACAGTTTTGAGTATAACAAAATTTGTATCAAATATGGCGTTTTTTTGTTATCAAAATTTGTAGCAAATAATATTTAAACAATTTCAATAGACTTGGCTAAATAGCCAAATGATAATTCTTCTCCTTGTAGTTTCTACGAATTACTAGTTTTTAGAATTGTAATTATTTAATAGAAATAAAGGAAATGAATAAATGTACCTTCAAAGTATTTCTTTTTATATCAAAAGTTTATTATATAAAAATAATGAAAAAGTGTAACGTGAAGTAAAGTATATACAAGTATTTCGCTTCTGAGTACACACATGTGCATACAGAGTATTTGGTTCTTACGCTAAATTCTTAATGCTGTACTGGTGGAGTAATTTTGTACCGATTAGTTTCGTCTTCTTTTGTATTCTACGAGAAAACTTCTTATCAATGGATCCGCAATGAAGAATGAATTTTATTAACTTTTACTTACTCGAATTCCACCTTGTACGGTAACCTGAAAACCCAGTTTACAATCGTTAAGTATACGTATAAATCAATTACAACAAGTTAGAGTAATTATACTTTTACAATAAAAATAAAACATCAAATAATATTGATATATACATTTTCACAATATATAGATTATCCCAGACTTCACCTTGCACATTACTGTTATAGTTAATGAGAAAAAAAGTGTATCCTACGTGAAGTATAATTATATAAAATTCTTTCCTTCTTTCTTGAAAATTATTGAAAAATATTAAAAAAATTAAAATTACTATAAAAATTTTAATGTGTATTAAAAATGTGTCTTTTTTAATTTGATATAATTTTAGTGTATTAATCAGACATTTGTCAAATTACAAGTAGACAATACAAACCTATAACATAATTGTAATTGAAGACAAAGCCGTCCGTTTAAAACCAACCATGATGTTTCTCCTCATGTACTGGTATAGCAACGGGAACCTTATGTATAACTGGAACAGGTACAGCTACTTTTTCGACATGGTGAACAGGTACTGGGACTGGTACTTTTTCGACGTGATGCACTGGAAACGGAATGTGAACGGGGACTTTCTCGACATGATGCACAGGCACGTGGATCTTTTTCGTGTGATGATGATGGATCGTGTGCACTTTGTAAGGCACGTGGATTATGTGATGTTCACTGAAATCATCCAATCGTTTTTCATGTGATATCATATTTTCGAGTAAATGATTTATAAGTAAAATTTTGACCGATAAGAATAAATCAAATAAGAAAAAGAATACCATATTTAATTATTCTTCTTATTTATTCATTATTTTACTTGTTTAATATTATGCAATGAGTAATCAAAATTATTAATAATAATACTATATAATAACTATCTATATTACATTATAAATAATTAAAATTATAAGTAATTTTAAGAGAGGTGTGATGTTCTATAGAGTGAAACTTCTAGATTAAAATAAAAGTAAAAAACTGTCGAAGCGTTACTTACTGATGATGACCTCCTCCCGGCACCGGCGATGCCAAAGCAACAGCCATTATTCCGAACACGAGCAACTGCAACACGAGAGGTGGGTGATCGCGGTTTGTTTGTAATATCGAAAGTGCATCGCGTACAGAAAGTCATTTAAATGCACGGCTTTTTTTTAAATTCCCGTTTCACCACTCTTACCGTCTTTTTCCTGCGTAACGACGATGTAAAAGCACCGGACTTCTACAAATTCAACCAGCAATGATTATACAGACACAAAACATTTTTTTATTTAAAGAGTAGACATTAATATTTTTATGTATTTTGACGCTCTAAAATCGAATTCAATGTTCAAATTACTCCATCACATCACAATTTTTTTTATCGACGGAAAACTACTAATACTTTTCCAGTATTATTGTAACGTGATGGAGCAAATTAAACATACAGCGTTAAAATACATAAAAATCTGATCTCTAGTTCAAACATTAAATTTTTGTTTTACGTGCCTGTGTTATCATTTATTTAATCAAGATCTCTCCAGTCAATGAAAAAAACCAACTTTTTTTTCTTTTTTTTTCTAATGAAAGAATTTTAATGTTATAACAAAAGTTCACAATTTTGGTCTTCAACGTGATCCTTGATATACTACTAGTTAAATGCATTATCCTCAAAAAATGTATTCAATGATTATTTTATTGAATATTTATTTAGTCTAATTAAATACTGGAAAAAAACAATTACAGCTCTACAAATAGTCAATGGATTTTATCGCCGTATTTCTGTATAGTAAGCTAAAAGATATACATTAAAAAATTTTGCTTATCTGTCGCATATCTTGCGTTCGCTTTGGGCACACGCGTTGTAAGCTTCATTCTGTCTTTATCGTTCATTATATTTCGGAAGAGAAAGATAGAATGGAGCGCAGGGTTAATTAAAATTTCGCCTGAGAATGAGAAGAGTACAACTTAATTATACAAAATTACGATTTGAATATCAAGAAATTTCAAATATCTTTCGGGGACTCTCATCTTCGAGAGAAATTTTGCAATCACAAAGCACATTTTGCAAAATTGACGCGGTATACACTTAGTTGTACTGTTAAAATCACTGACGACCACAAAACCAAACGACGAACATCGGAAGTACCGAAAGGAGTGCGATGAAAATAATACGTAGGTATATAATAATAAATCACTCACAGCGATAGTGTGGGAGCGCATCTTCGACTCTTGTTTATTTTAATCGATCGATCGTTACTTTTTGAAAATTCGCGGCGATGACGGCTGTGCTGCACTGTTTGCAATACTGTGCCGATACGATTCTGTGTTTTGATCGTCGGGGATGTCCGCTTATAAAGAACGGACACGGCGATGACCAAAACTACCCGGTGAAATTGTATGGGGTGGGAGAGCAAAGTGGCTTGGGATCCAGGGGGTTACGTAAAAGCAAGGAAATGTACGGCCTGCGTTACGTCCGTTTCGGAGCTGCGTAACTTTCCGTTGTGCGTACGATATGTGTAAGTTGCGTCTCGAAGTGGTGCGGGAAATACGATCGAGTGTGCCTAAAGCGTACTACGAGATCGGACTTTGCTCGATAACGTGTTCAATCGTACGTAACTCGAGCAATTTCCTTTTTCTCATTCGCGGATCGTTCAAACCTGTTGGCGTTTGTCAAAATAATTTCTAAAAAAGTGTGAATCCGCGACGGTTGTGACTTGTACACACATGTAATAACATTATTGAAATTACTTAGCGGATTATTTTGATAAATGTATTGCTAAATGACATCCAGTTCAATACTTGTGAAAACTTAATTTTTGATTGTATAATAATAATAAATTGGCTTATCAAGTGAAAGTATTACTTTGTTTATCTTAATAACATGCATTGTAATTAATATTTTATAGAATGTTATTTTATATAATACTATTATTATTCTGTTATTTTATTCTTATCGTTTTTCATCATTATACATTATAGTTTCGTATTTAAATTAATTACTATATGATATAATAAAGATGGTATACGTAATGTACGTGGAAGAACTGCTTCTGTGAGAGTGAATAAAAAAAGTGAGAGTGCGCACAAAAACCCGAAAACATAAATTTCTCATTAGTTCATAAATTAATTAATTTATATATCCTGTTGTGTTATAAAAATGTCAGGAAATTGGCGTTACGTCACGAAGCGAAACACTGTTTTCCGTGAAGAATATTTCCATTAGATGCGTTTTTTTCTTTTCCTTTTTCTTTGACCAACGCACAATAGATAGAGATGGATTCATTGTAAAGATACTTTTACTCTTGATTATCCTACAAAAAGATTACACTATATTCGCCGTATATATGCACGAACACAGAAAGTCCTCGCTTTTGCATCAATAAATTGTACTGATTTCACTCATAGCATTGCGTCGCTGAAACAGCTTCTGGTTTTGGAGAGAAACTTAAGTCTGATTAATCCCGTAAAAGGTTAAAGTTCTATGAAATGTAAATTCATTATTTAAGTGTGACACGATATCACAGACGTATACATAATCGTCCTACTCACGAATGATATAGTGAATGATTTCCCAAATATCGCGTGTGGAATTTGAAGGAAGTTAGTTTGCATCGTAATTAATTGCCTCTAATTGTAAATACAATATTAGATTAGCGAAAGTTCACAAATGGACACGAACATGTGCGAACATGATGATAAATATATCATTATTGATGTAACGCGTATACATGAATGGTACCTTGCACACATAATTGCATACTATACCGGATTTCCCCCAATAATAATTTCCTTCCGTAATATTTATATATACTGAGAGCAAAAATTGCAATTACTATAATTTAACTACGATATAACATAGATTATTCCAGTAATATTGCTGCAAGTTTCTGTGCTGTAAACATATATGATTTATAGTAATTTTTGGTACCAACTATGTATATTTTTCGATAAAATTATAAATATAATATAAATATAATTATTATTATTAACATATTATGGCAGTAATACCTGTAGAAGCTTCTAATTATTTTACCTTGCAATTATATGTATATAATTATAAATATAAAACGTACATATATAGTTTTTTCGTTGCGTTTATTGAATTCTTATAATTTACTTTAATAAATGCATTAATTTATAACACTTTGCGTGTATAACACTTTAGTACATTAATTTTTAATATGTGTTAATTAACACATTTATTAAAATAAATTCTAAGGCTTATGTAGCGAAAGAAGTAGTGATTTTAATTGCAATTGAATAAAAGATACAATTTCGAAATTACAGATTATAATATCTCGTAAACGTGCCTTACTTTGTTATCTCAAATTTTGTGAGACGCATGTACCTTATTGGTATCGTACATCAGCTGCATATAAGAATACTAGCATTCTTGCCAATTCTCCTGCGTTCAGACCGATTACGAAGCTTTCCAAACAAACCATTCAGTGTTAAGACCAAGGTAACGATCGAGACCGTGTTGTACATATTACACGCTCCGTTGCAATTATGCTCTTTTCTTTTTTTTCGATAGCATATCGGCAGACCCAATCGGTGTAACAGGAAGTGGTGCAAGCTGCATACTTAAAATATTCATCATACAAGGAGAAAGCGTTTCGTAACTTCTTACACACTCGCCTTTGGGTATCTCAATACGGAGCAGGTAGTCGCGCGATCTCGAAAAAAAGTCGAATAGGAAAAAAAAATAAACGTAAATATAAAAATATGATCGAGCGATTATCCGATAAATTCATCAATATGTAGGATTTCCCAGACCTACCGCATCAAAATTAATAAGCATTTCAAGTTAGCGAATTATGTCATCTGAGCTCCTCGTTTAGTTGTGGTTGACATTTTGTCGCAAAGTGCCAATCACATCTAAACACATCAACTTATAGCGTTTTTTATTTGTAAAACTAGTACGCACTCAGTGCACATTAAAGCTGTTGTACACTATTCTAATCTAAATATAAAAATAAGATATCTCAATCGATAAAAGCCCAAAATTTATTTTATCAAATAGCACAATAAAATGTATCGAATATTTCACGGTTTAATTCGTTTATATATTTTTATTAAACGTATATCTTTACGTCGATTTTTGTACGACTTTAAAATGCACTGAGTGCGCATTAGTTCTGCCAATGAAAAATGCTATTAAAGTGATATCATTCGCTAATTCTAAATACTTATAATTCAAAAACTTTTATATAGTCCCGACATTTTGTGATATTAGAATTTTTGTCTCGAAATGATTTTAGAAATTTGCTATTAGCAGTGCGGTAGATCTGGTACATCTCCCGATTGTGTAAGAAGTAACGTGTTCATGCCGAGCGATTTTTACCTCGCTATGTGCGCGCGTTAATGCGAGTTCTTTTTGCGTCTTGACCGGCAATACGCTACGAAGAACATGACACAATGCGTAATCTAATAGGGACTTTTTGTGATATAATACTTGAAAATGAATAATGCTATTACAATGCAAAACAATTAATTAGTCCATTAAATTTTTATTTTAAAAGATTATTTTTTCAAAACATTCTAATAAATTAATATTTATACTTTCATAAGAGAGTATCCTGTAATTATTACACATTTTAATAATGTATGTATTTTTTATGGAGTCAAAAGTTTTAATACAAAAATAGCATGATTACGATAATAAAAAATAGTTCTTGGATAACAAATCAGTATTAATTAACATTGCAGCAAACAGTTGGCCTCTGTGATTAGTATATTGATTATTTTTAAGCCAACTTACTGTTTTTAAACAAAAGAAATTTTGATCCTTGTCTTGATGCGTGATAATATATAGAATGAATTTGTGTACATCAAATTCTCCAAACTGCGCGCCAGTTTTCTGTCTTAAAACGCAATTCTAATGTGGGGGTGCGCTCCGAATTACGCACGAAGCGCGTGGGGTATCATTTTATGTGCGTTCAGGGAGACACTATTAGCGCTATTTCTGTCATTCTATCCTTGTTTTACGTCTAATAAACAACAAAGAAATAGAATAACAGAAGTAGCGCTAATAACGTCCCCCCCGAACGCACCACTTATCCTTCACGCGCTTCGTGCGTACTTCAGAACGCACCCGAGGTCCCGGGAGTACCGCCTGAAGTGCCGCGCGATCGTCACTTTTAACTTCAATAAAGTGCGTACGTGACCACGGCCGACGTCATATATTTGTCTGCATTCGCGCTAATTTCTCGCTCGATCGCTCAATATTAGTTGAGTAAGAGTACAGTCAACCTGAACGTAACGTTATTGATGCTTTGAAGCGTTTTTTGATTGGTAAGTTAGTAAACTTTTTCTAATTGGTAAATTGCTTTGAAATATTTGTGATGATGAGACTTGAGACCGTGCGCGTAAGCCTCCATAGGAGCCTCCTAGGAGCAAAGAGGATTAGATTCTCGTTGAGTGTTTTCCATTTGAAGACACAAGTCGACACAAGTGTCGCTCTATTCTTGTGGTGCATTCGGGGAGATGTTATTAGCGCTACTTCTGTGTCTACGTTGTTTATTATACGTAAAACAAGGATAGAATGACACAAATAGCGCTAATAGCGTCTTCTCGAACGCACATACTTATTTGACATTCAGAGAGTGACAAAGATAGAATGACACTTGTTCGACTTGTGTCATCAAATGGAAAGCATCCTTTGATTAGATTTGAACGTTTGAAGCTAACCTGAGTCGACTTCTCTAGGAAGTCTTGAGGAAGATCAAGAAGAAGAAGGGCATAATCTCGTGCGTCAGAAAAATGCGGTAACGATGGAACGATGAGGGAGAAGAAGATTGAGAGAGCATCGACTAGATAGCAGTGATGCAACTGGATACAGCCAAAGAGTGAGTGATTTATTTGGGCCTGTTATTTGTCGTTGCACCAAAATTTTGCGCCATCTTGACTGCACTAAAAATTTTGTTTCTCGTTACCGCCAAATTTTATGTACATACATAGGATATGTTTCGTTTTCACACGCTGTAAGCATCGTTACAAATAACGAGTGACGCTTTTCCAATTCTAATGCTACCTTATATAAACAAATTTGTGACGTCATTACTAAATCATTATTACAACAAAATAACGATAATTAGTAACGGCCGGCGTTTCAAGTAATGCGTACTTTCTTTCCCTGTATAGATATATCTATTTTATTTTAAATACGAGCGTATATAATATACCGACTCAGCCACAAAGATTATTATTACCTATGAAACCGATCGTTTATTTTAATCTATGGAAACAGCATATAGATTAGTCGAAATATTTAATACATTATAAAAAATCGACTCGAAATTTGTAAGTACTTTTGAAATATAAGTTGTGAAACGTAACAACTTAAATTTTTATAAATTTGCAAATTTTCATTTGACTTAGAAGTAGTGTAAGCAGGAAAGGAGAAAGCTTCGGACACTATAATTTAACTATATCATATCTAAATCCAAGTCTTTTTTGAGCCGCGACAATTATCGTCTTTGCACGAAACCGCTATTTGTGAAAGTTAGTGTAGGTGCGGTGGTTTTGAAGGAAACGATGGTCAGATAGTTGGCGATCGGAGGAAATGAACAAGCGTGATCGATGAAAGTCAAACGTTGGAACTCGTCCAACGGCTCTGATCAAGACAACGGCGCGACGTGTTGCAATGGCGAAGGACGCGTAATTGATCGATTAATGATTTGCGAGAAGTGATCCGTGGCCACTGCCATTTCTGTTACGATTATATAAGAATACAGTTCCGTTACGGAAGGGAAACGCCATCGCTCGTGCGAAATTGTTGCAAGTGTATAAGGA
Source organism: Trachymyrmex cornetzi (assembly GCF_001594075.2). NCBI lineage: Eukaryota > Metazoa > Arthropoda > Insecta > Hymenoptera > Formicidae > Trachymyrmex > Trachymyrmex cornetzi. The sequence continues at coordinate 443,406 of NW_017299706.1, forward strand.
TTACGTTTGGATATCCTCCTTTTTTTTTTTTCTTTACGTAAGCACCTGTAATGTGAAACTGAAGCGATATAACATCAGGTAATTATTTGATTATGTATTATTGACTTACACTTTCTTGAACATACATTATGCGAAATGATAATTATGAATGTTTTATGTATAACGATGAGATAATATGCTCGTTCGAAAAAAATTATTCGAGAAAATTATTAGCTTTTCCGAATTAGCAAGCCGCTTATTAAATTTAAGTATATCTAGAAATCTCATTTTCAAAATATGTTGCTTATACATATATGTATCAGGCTTATTGAACAATCAAATGACTTTAATCATTTCTATTTTCATTACGACAATTAATAAATGCTGAAATTTTATTATATAATGCACACGAAGAAGAATTGGATGTACAGTACTGCATAATAGTAGAGAATAATTAAAACAGGATTATTTTTAATGCATACAATTTATCTGTATATAACAGATACTTTATTTTATTTTATTTTATTTTATTCCTTTAAAAATCATCAATTTGGCCGGCATAAAAATCTTATTGCTCTTAAAATTTTCTTTATCTTATTATTTATAGATTACCTAAATTCGTAAATATATTTTTATGCAAATACAATATTATTTTATTTATAATTCGCATTTACAGCCAACACACATTAAAGTACAATATTTGTGTATCTTACAAAAAAGAAATTTAAAGTCTTTCACATTCATACTTGTTCCAATACACACTTGCATTCATACATTAAGGACATTTGTATCTCATAACTGCATGAAAACAAATGCTCAGTGGTACATATGCATACACTATCAGCAATCAATTCATATTGAAGATTGCATGATATATTAGATTTTGTTTGAGGTGTTAAATATGTCCGGCAATTATTTTTTCTTTTTGAGCTTTGGAACAACTTCAAACTGTGGTTTTTGCCAGTCCAACGGTTTACGACGGTACATAGGCCATGGGGGAACAGTGATTAATGCTGCCATAACAAATCCAGCACTTAGAATATAAATTGTCTGCGAGAATTGTTGAATGACGTATCCCCAAATGAAGCCGACTACCTGTAAAAAATATATATATGTATAAGTTTGATTAAAAAAGTAACAAACGTTGTAGCAATCACTCCCGACATGATGTTAAAATCTGTTATGCATATTTAATATTGACTACATATATAATGTTAAACGTGCACGTGTCTTTGGATAGGAGGTGTTGTTAAAGAGCATAATCAGTAATCAGTTACTTTATTGTCAATTCATTTGTTAAGCGTAGAAAGCGTTTGGACTGGATTGTCTGATGAAAAACATATGGTGATGTTTTCTAATCGATATTCATCATAGTATAATTGCCATGTATGGTGAAAATTGTGTCACAGAAAGTGAAATAAATGTCGATTGGCATGGTGTCTCGAGTGATTAAAAATCGTATCACATTGCACATTGTTTTTCATAAGATAAATTTTTGAAATGAATTTTTATTTCTCCACTTAATGAGTGAGCTGGATAGCTCCTGTTTGAGGACACGTGATGTCACATGTACATTACACACATGTAACATTGCATATGTAGCCAACATCAAATATACATAATAGACTTTTTGATATCATATGCTGGAGATAGCTGCTACAGCAGTCACCTTTTCATTTGATCAATCTAATTCTGTATTTCAACTATGATAATGCAAGTATTTTCAACATTTTTAGAGAATGGTAGTTTACCCCAAATAACGTTATTATGACCCGCGACAATTTCTCTGCTCTAGCTTGGCCATCATAATCCTAAAACAAATATAGCATAAATAATAAGAGTGCATAAATTTAAAGGGCTCGCTTAGCATAAAAATAACATATATGGTATACAAATTTACAAGTAACTAATAAATATAGAACTAACAAATTTATTTATAGATTTACAGTGTTATTTACAACATGTAAATTATTTAAGTAAATACGTAAATTATTTCGACAATCACGGTATCAAAAATTTATTTATAGATTTACAGTGTTATTTACAATGTTATTTACAACATGTAAATTATTTAAGTAAATACGTAAATTATTTCGACAATCACGGTATCAATCGCGTTGACATACGGTGCCTTGGTAATCCTAACCTCGCGAATAAGGAATGCACTCGCCTTGGACATATCGCGGATTGATATCCGTTTCGACATAATTATTCAAAGACTTCGTTACTTACCATATGCGTTGGAATGGCTTTGAAGTATTGCATCCACGCATTCATCGTGAACAAATATACAAACGTGGCTACGAAGAACACGAACTGACAGAAACGTATACGATTATTTCGATTTGAGATCAATTCGAGACTTCGACTCTTCCGAGACAATCGAGACGTGGACAATAAGCGTGATCGCGTATTGTCATTGATTGCGCAGACGCGGCGCGAATTTTAAAATGAATTTCAAACTGATTACTAACAAGAGTTTATCCAATTTTGATATATTTTTGTAAGTAATTTATTTACCCTCAAGATTCTACTTAAGACATCAGTCTCAAATGTACTAGGCTTTCTACAATAAGCCATAACTTAGCTTTAACTCTTAAGCCATAAGCAATTGATCAATCATAAACAATTATTCTTCTCACATTCGATTGTGATTGAGCAATTTCTTACGGCTTAAGATTTCAAACTTAGATTATGTAGAAAGCCCATAAGAATTCACTATGAATACAGACAGAATAGTCAATTATTCTTCTCACATTCGATTCAACTATGATTTGTCCATTTTTTACGATTTAAAACTTTACGACTACTACTTCTGTTGTAGACCCTACATTAATGTTCTCGTTAGCTTGTTCTATCTACCTTAATTAGATGGTTTCTTTAAAGATAACAATATAGTTTTTATCTGAAAAAAATATGGTTTATATCCGTCAATTAACGCCGTCATAGCAATTAGCATTTTTTATATAATCTCTTAGCTTATAAACTTTTACCTAAATTCTAACTATTTGTTTTAAGTTTATTTATCGCTGTAATTATAAATCTATTTTTTATTAATCTTTTTTATTTTTTTAATTTCTGAAATTATGGCTTATATTTTTCGTTTAATATCATATAAGCTTCTAATATAAATTATATTCTTGTACTGTCATTCTAAAAAAAAAAACCTGTTATATATTACTTTGCTCCTATAAAAAGTGCAGGGTGATGAATAATTATGAAAAAAATGTTTTATTTTGACGTATTTTACTAGAAAAAAAATGTGCAACTTTGTTCATCATGTTATGAATTTCCTACTTAATTATTTTCGTGATCCAATAAAATTATTTTCAGAACTGTATCTATTTAAATATTCCAAAAAAATTTTCAGATACTTCACTAAAATAATTCTTATTTAATAAAAATTAAAAAATGTTACTCCGATAAAATTTGTTATTTCGATCGCTTAATTAAATACTTAACACAACATCGTAACGCCTGTAGATGGGAAGTTTCGCTAATCACCGCAAATACGATAACATCGAATATTATCACCTTAAATGAGTAAGCTAAATTGCGAAGCGGGTAAATAATCGTGATAAGGTGTGTAAATATTCGCGGCGTTGGAAGCGTTTGACCGAACGCTTTTTTATGTCGCATATAAGTGATTTCGTTTCGCGAGTTTCAAAGTCTGCTGATGTAGTTCTCGTCGTGGGTGCAAGTGTTCCATGTCGACGGCACTTCACTGTGAGAACGCGCAAAATGTACCGCATCAGCAACAGTAGGGAATATGGCGAAAAAGTGATTCTCGTTATGTTCGACCAAATTAAACTTTCTCAGTGTTTCATATACAGGGCCTGTAATCAATATATCAATTTTTATTATTAAAGATTAATTTTTCTGTAATCTTTCTTAATATATTGACATTTCGATACATATAGATTTTTATAAGAACAATCTCTCTTTATTTATTCATGATAATTGAAATACAAGAATTGTAAGATTCATTTTTATATATTTGCAGAATGTATAAAAAAAAACGATCGTTGAAGAGATGAAAATATTATGTAGAGTAAATAATATTATACATAGTAATTAATGTATCATTGATTCTATTTTCTTATTACATACTGTATCACGAATTAAACTTAAGTGTAGATATCAATTAAGAAAGAAATTATATAGATAAAATTTTATATTAAAGATTAAATATACTTACCGGAACAACCTGCTATATAAACAGACACTTCTATGCCACAATATTCATCAATAATGTTTCGCACTGCATTCGCGCCTGCCAGATCGATATGTGACAATGCAGTAAAGTCCAGTACAAGAATACGTAACTGTAAAGATCGAGTAACGAGACTATAGATGAAGTATTAAACAAATGCAATATAGTCAATTATCAATCATCTTAAATTAATATATCATAGTGGAATATATTCTCCTATGCGGATAGTTTTAAAAGTATAAATTGCACATTATTTACCTTTTTAATTTCCTCCACTATGGTGCTGTTGTATGTAACTTGTAGTCGCTTTTTAAATTCCTTTTGAGGTACTAGCTCTGCAACCTTATACACTTCCTCACGAAAGTATTGTTTAGATGCGAAATTCAAACTACCGGAATAGTGGAAGATTTTGATGCCGGGAATCTCTACAGTCTGAAATATTTATTAAATATTTATTTTCTGATTAGTTAACAGTAATTTTTATTCTTAACTTGCTATTCTAATGATTTATTAAAACGCCAAAAATTCTATATAATTGTGAAATTTATAAAAAATTTACTATTTCTAAGAGAATAAATTATACTTATGATATTGGGTGGCGCACAAAATGTCATGCCATTTTATTTATTTCATTAAAACTATACTTCTGAAATATCCATTTTTTAACTGTGTGAACACAAATTCTGTACTTCTTGGGAATTCTGTGAGGTATGACATTACGAATTGAAACTGAGAGAGCGGCCGACGGACGAGATTGACCAAAAATGTTGAATATAAAGAGATAGTTGTATTGTTTTTCGTGGAAACAGAAATTGTGACAAAGACTCAAAGACGTCGTCATTATGCCATGCATTATTTGAAGATATGTGTTGAAAAAAATCAAACATAAGTGTGCGTCTCCAAAAGATTATACGGCAAAACAATGTCATATTGAATGTTATCCATTGAAATGTTTCAGACTTTAGTAATTAATTCTATACCAGTTTTGTACCAATCTTAATTTTATTAAAAATTATATGTAAAACAAATATATAGTATGATAATTCGTGTGCCACCCTGCATTTCACGAACTAATGCCTTTACTTCCACCCAATTTTGACTCATGATGACATCTAACAAAATTTCCATGAAGTAGGTACAGAATTTGCTCACATAATTAAAAAATATTTTACAAGTATAATTTGAATGCAGTAATTAAATGGTGTGACATTTCGTACGTCGCCCTATACACATTATAATAATAGATTAATAAGAAAAAATAGAGTTTTTAAATTAAAAGTTCTTCGTACTCCTTTGTATCTCTTAGTATCCAAGTAGAGCTCAGTGCCGGGTGCTAGAGCGAGCTTACACGTATAAGGTCGCGTTGCGAGGACAAGTAACCTTCCTATACATAGAAGTATACCGCCCAATAATCCATACTCAACGTCGAAAAGAATCACGATAATGAACGTGACAATCCAAATGCCGGCGTCCATCTTGTCCAATCTCCAGAACTTGATAAATTCACTGACCTTTATCAGCATCCCTTTTAACGCCACCACGATTATACTTGCTAGAACACACTGCGCATCTCACAAGCATCAAATGCATTTGATCATCACCTGACGCTTGTATCATGAGATAGAAACAATAAAAAGAATAATTACTCGTGGCAAAGGTTGAAAGAATGGCCCGATCCATAGTAATACGCTCATCAAAATTCCACATGATATCAAACTCGCCAACTGTGTATGTCCACCTACAGTTTGTTGGATCAATGATCTGGATAATGAAGCCGTGATAGGCATGCAGGAGAAAAAAGAGCCTACAAGATTTCCCAGTCCCTGTAAAATTGTATAGAATTGATATATTTTTATAGGTGTATATATTAAGAGCATATAAAGCGATATAAGCGTATTTATTATACATATTTAAAAATATTAAATAAACCTGCGCAATCAATTCTTGATTAGAATCGATTTCATAGCCCTCCTTTTGCGCGAAAATCAATGCCATAGACATTGATATTGTATAAGCAACCATAGTAATCACGAAACTATCTACTAAAACGTTGGGCACAAGTGACAATGGTGGTACAGATGGGACCGGCAGTCTGAAAAATTGAATTAAAAACTTTAATATTACAGTAATTTAAAGTTGCTTTATTTTACTTTCACAATTTGTTATAGTTTTATTAAAAACATATTTTCTATATATAATGAGTTAATCAAAATTAATTTAGTAAATTAATTTTGACTCAGTTATATAGAAAAGTTAATATTTTCATAACAAACATTTTTTGCAAACTGTTTGAGTTAATCGAATACTAATTTTAATTACACATTTACCCTACTGGTATATCGCCAACTGTTACTACGTTATAAGTATCCGCAAGATTCATTTGCATCGATATCAGAGTACCGATTACCACTGCAAACATTTCTATCGGAATTGGAAAGGGGCAAAACTTTGAAATTTTTGGCTGAAATCCAGAATATTTCTTTTTAGAAAACGCAAATGTAATTAATTTTATATATGTCTTTTTTATATAAAATGTACGAGGTCTGTTCTAGAAGTGTCCGACTTCTGCGTATATTTTTGTCCTCTGGCATCTTCTCTCTCTCTCTCTCTCTCTCTCCCCCCCCTCCTCTCTCTCTCTTTCTTTTTCTGTTATAGAAAAGAGGCATTCAGTATTTAAGAGGGACCTCAGGAGTCCTAAGTACAGTATGCCTGTTTTCCACGAGAGAGAGAGAGAGAGAGAGAGAGAGAGAGAGAGAGAGAGAGAAGATGCCCAAGGAGAATTATATACGTAGAGGTATATCAGATACTTTTGACCTCGTTTATTTGCAAAGCATAATTAATCTTAACTTAACATAACAAACCTTAAGAACTTCGTTGTTAAAAATAAGAGCTAAGATAGTGATGCAAGATAATATCACAGCCGTTATGTTGATGTTGTTAATACTATTGAAAATATCTACATAAGTCTGAAAAAGTAAATAAAGAGTTAATATAAATTGAAACGAAAAAATATATATATTCAATTTTGATTTTATCATATTGCATATCTTCCAGCAATATTAATATAATCAATGTTCAAAAGTATTAAAATTAAAAAATGTAATTTGAAATTGTTTTAATCTATATCTTTGTTAATCCGTCTTTGTACCGTCAAAAACAACGAGATGTCATAGAGCGCGACGCAAATATTAACCCTGACCTTTTGCAATATCGCGTAATCTTTACATACATTACATAACACCTTCTTGACGCTTAAATTACAATTTGATTGCACGAGAATATCTACAGGAAGCGTTTACCACAGCAACCTAAATGTTTGGCGTATGCAAACGTTTTGTTTGATGACGATAGGAAAAAGAAGGAAAAACAAGGAGTAGTATATCGGAAACGGTATGTCCTAGAAAGAGAAGAGTCGACTAATATTTGCAGCGCTAAACAAAACTTAATTGTTATTGTACTCACGAGAATAAGCTTGAACGCACCCTTGCGCCGTGGTAGATCGCTCAGTCCGAAGAGATCTCTTATTTGCGATGTAAATACGTGTATTGCCGCTGAAGTCGTGAATCCGCTCACGAGACTGTCCGCGAGGAGAGATGAGATTATACCCAAACGCAGCACGTACATTCCTAACTAGACCAGAGATTTTGAGTGATATCATGTGAGAGGTCAAGAGAGCGAAACTGTACTGCACGAATATGCACTAGCAATTATAGGAATGATAATTAAAACGGACCAACACACTGATGGAAAATAGTAAATACATAGTTTCTTAAATTAAGCGTGCCTTAAAAACGTTATACAAAAAGAAATTAAAATATAAAATAAAAAGTAAATAAATATAAAACTGACACCGAGCGTATATATTCATGCAGGAAAATTAATCAACTCCAATCGACTAAAAATAATTTCAAAGAGCACAAGCAAATGTATAATGACAAGCAAAAATTTTTACATCAAAAAATAAATGCGATGAAATTGAAATTTAATCGTCTAACGTATATGAACTTTTTAACGATATTTTATTAAAAAGAAAATAAAAATTATTCAAAATAAAAAGTCAAAAAAATCAGAAAAAAATATGTCGAAGAGTATTGTAATCCTCGTAGTAAGCATCATAACGGTGAATTGTATACAATGTAGTTACCTGTATAATGGCAACTGTGAACGTAACTACGGTTGCAACTTCCACTGGCGAATATTGATGGTTTACGTCGGAAATTAAGGTGCCGTTCTCGACTGATGTATTATTTGTCCAAACTGCAGGACTACTGTATGTCGTAATAACTTTGCCAGTCATCATGCAGACAAGCGCAAACGTACCTTAACAAAAAACGGCAATCCTGCTTAATTATTAGACTTTTTAAATTAAGCAGCAACCAAATGTAATATCTGAATAAATGTTAGTGCACAATTATACGTTAATTTTAACAAATCGTTAGCTTCCTATACGGATTATATCCTCATAATGCATGTTTGTTTTTTTTTCTCTTTCGTACATTACATAATATAATATACTTTTCTTAAAAATAAAATCTACGTTTGGCATGCATACCCATAGAATTATGTCTGGATGTTCCAAGAAAAAAATACACCAAAACCGGAAAGAAAGCCATGTATATACCAATAATAGGCGGAACGTTACCCAATATTGCATATGCCATACCTAAAAAGATATAATATCGATTTAATATATTATCGATTTTAATATATTCCTAGAGACTAAAATATCTATATTAAATTTTAAATAGGACAATGTCAATATTTTTATCCATTTTCATACATCATAAGTAGTACCATTTATAGAAAATCAATTTTTTATGTCACGATATGCCTCAAGTTATGTTACTCTAATTATAATCTATGAATCTCTGTACTAATCTATAAAATATCACGTTCTCCAATTAGGTATTTTAGTACTCCGCATTTATCTTCAATCCTAATTTATTCAGCTGAATAAATTCTTTTCTTTTGCTCTCTCTCTCTCTCTCTCTCACTCTCTCCATCTATTTATCTTTTTTCCTTTTGATTATTGTTTAATTTATCGCATATTAATGTTCTAAAAATTTAATGCAACATACCTTGTGGAATATGCATAACAGCCACAGTAATTCCGGCAACAATATCTCCTAAGATATTATTCTTCCAATCATACGACCAAAGCCAGTCAATTAAAGGTATTGTTTTTTTTAAAAGTGCAACCGGTTTGATATTTTTACATCGTTTCGACATCTCATTGCTAACTGTAAAATCATAAATCTTATACATATGTGTGTGTGTAATGATACATATCATACATATATACAGAGAATATTAAATAAAAGAGTTTAAGATTTAAAGAGAAGATTATTGTAATCACTGTTTTTGTACATAAAAATTTCCAATTAAGAAATTTTTAATAATTGAAATTTTTTATCAGAGATAGAAATGATTTTCTTTTTTAATAATTTGCTGGCTAATTTTTACGCAAGAATTCGTATAATTACTTTTATATGAATTGATTTTTTTATTATTTTGCACATAAAACTATTACAGTCATTATTGAAAACTAAATGTTTGATCAGAGGTATATTTCGTATATATCTGAAATATTTTTTTTAATACCCACAAACACACACACATTCCGACATATGAGATACGAAATCTCTTATAAATTATTCATGTACAACTTAACTTCTCAAAGAAGGACATTTTTAATGATTTAACCTTGATATTTTTATGTGTAAGTATAGAATAACGAAAAAAATCGATTTATGCAAAATATGAGGCAAATAGTGTTACCTACTAAAAATTGCTCCTATCTCTTAATCTGATTAATTTTTCGATTAAATATTTTTTCTTTAGCTGAACGAGTATTATCTGCATTATTTAAGTACTTTGCTTAAGTAAATTAGATAATAAAACAACCTATCATAATATATGCATCCTTATCTCGTAAAAATGTAGACATTGTAAAAAGTGAAAATAAAGCTTTATCTTTTTAATTATATAAAGCAGACTTTAAAAAAAGAATTAACTATTTACGATATTTTATATCATTTAAAGCATATTTGATTTAATTCTTCAAAAATATTGCAATAATAAAATTATACGGATTAATTCCATAAGTTTAAACTTTCAGTCTTCTTAAAGAGATTCAACATCATCGTTTAGTTTTTTTAGAAGAGGGCAGTGGCCTTCAAATGAAATCTTATCTTATCCAACCGATTTATTAACTTCATTAACCGGTTCTAGTATTGGCGTAAAATGTTTACAACCAATATTTCGAGCAGATTATCGCGTGGAGAAGCGGTCTCCCGTGAAAACACGCGAGTCGAAGTAAAAGACAAACGTGGTGAAGGGAAAATAAGCGATCTACCCTAAGCTAGTACATACTCACGCGAATAGATCTCGACACTTACGGATTCTCTTGGGTTTTACGTATTTACACAAGTGATTAAGTTCGTCTTGTTGGTAGACTGGTCGTCTGACCATCAATTCCGGGCCAGTCGTCGACATATCGTCACTCAAATAGTCTGCGAACAAGCAACAATTGGATGAGATCACACTCTGCGTGCGCGTGTGTGTGTACATATGTGCGCGCATTATTACGTATTTTCGTCTAATTCCAATTAATAAATTACTGTGTTTGTTGTTCATCAAACGACGTGCCCAATTCGAATTTCGATTAATTCCGATTTAGCTCGTAACTGAGACATATGTTTTTAGTTAGATACCTTAGGACAGTATATGTTTTTAGTTGGACAATTTAAGAACATATGGAATATTTTCTTTCGTAGTACTAAAAGTAAATCGTAAAATTAAATAATTCAAGACATGAAATTATAATACAGAAAATTATTAAATAAGGAATTTGCTTGCAAAACAGGATTCATTATACAATATATATAATAGTAGATACAACTAAAAAAATTTCTGGCTAAATGAACAAAACTACAATATCAGAAAAACTAAAATATGATCTCCAAGTTACGAGTTAAATGAAAAACACTTGTTTTTATATGTATATGCATACAAAAAGGACGGTTTTACTAAAGTATCTTAAAAATTTAATCAGATACAGATCTGAAAATAATTTTATTGAGCCATCAAAATAATTATGTAGGATGGTCAAACCGGTTGCTAGAAACTTTTTGCAGCATTGTTCATCATGTTTGACATTTTGATGATACAACAAAATTGTTTCCAAATCTGTATCTACTTAAACTTTTATATACTTCAGCAAAAATCGTTCTTTCCTTGTACATATTTATACATACTGCGTCCAATATGTATATGTTGTGCTTACGTATATTATCGATGTATGCGTATTTTATCGAAGTGACATAACCATGGAATGTAATTTCCCCAAAAGGTCATGTAAATAACGAGTGCAATTTATTAATCTCATAAATTTTCTATCAGGTTAAAGTTGACGTAAGCAAATTTCGTTTGCTCAATGTAAACCGAAACAAATATTTTGAAGAGATTAGATTTGCATACCTGGCGTTGTTAAAAAAAAAATTAATTGAGTAAACGATAATACAGTTGAATATTATTATATGATACGTGGCTGTTTGATTCAATCATTTAATAAGTTATATCGATAAATATTTGAGGCAACTGTTTTCGGAAAAATTAAATTGTAATGCATGGATTTTATCAAACGATATCACATCGACGGTAATACTTACTAAATATTTGTAAAGATAAAATTATGTTTAGTTATATTATCTCAATATTTAGTTGAAACTTCACTCAATATTTGATAGCTATAACTAGACTTTTTTTCAGTATTGAAATAATTAAAAATCAATTTTTTAATGAAATGAATAATTAATATTGATCATTTTTTAAAAATATTATTCGGATAAATTTGAAATTTCTTTAAAAAGAGACTACCATTAATAATTTTTGTACTAAATACTGTATATATTATCCAAAAGCGGATATGAATTAAGATCTGAATATAAATCCGCTTGTTCACGATTAATTTAATAAGGCGGCATTCTAATAACTGACAATAATAATTGTTGCAATCCAATCAGTTGGAGATTAGAATTATTAGTATTTCTATCACAAACTATACCTGTTGACATCGTTAAAATGTCTCTCCCGCGGTATGTTGAATCTCTACGATTATTCACTGTTCTGTCTACTCGTGATGTCTGTCTCGCGATAAGCGTAAGAACTTCCACGGACTAAGCAGATCTGATAACTAAGCGCATGCTTGTAACGATACTGGTATAGATACTGGTAATTGGACGATATCCTAATTAAATATTTTCAATGCAATGGAGATAATTTTAAACAAGTGTAATACGTGCGTATGCCATCGGGTACACACGGTTTACTTTTAAGACTTTTTTATTGGGGTTTTCTGTCAACCGCTAATTGGTCTTTGCGATAATGGATAAGCGAATTGTGATCGCGGCGAAACAATTGATATTACATTAATAGAGATATAGTAGGAATATAAGTAGAGAGATAAGTCATCAAATAATTCTATGTATGTACATACACTGATAGAAAACAAAATAGTTTTAATAACTCTAAAATTTAAGTACCTGCAACTAGTTTTATAAAATAATAAGAATTAAAAGTACTGAATAAAAATATTCTAAAAATATTATAAAAATATTCACGTCAACAGAGTATTTGTGAACTATTGAAATAGCGACTCAACTATAACATAAATATAATTATATAAATTCAATTATATAACATAAATATAATTATATAAACTTCGTGCAAATAAGATATAACAATAACATTTTCTAATTTAGATAAAATATATTTTTGAAATAAAGTTACTGTCATAATAAATAACTAATTAGCCATTATTGAGATAATTAAAAAAAAAATACATTTAAAAACTCATTATTAAAATTGCTCACCCGTGAATAGTACGCGGCATTGCTACCAGAGGGACGCAACGCAATTTAATTTCTTCTAACAAGAAAAAATCTATTTAGCACACAATAATAAAAGACTCAGCATTATAAAATTTTTCATTGACTTTTCATTATTTTAATGAAATAGCTTCTTGAATGCGAGTATTTTGGGTTCATCGAAGACGAAAGTGAATAAGATATACATCTCAACAGTTCATCTTTTCAGTTCTGTACAAAAATGATAATACCTGAAAAACTTATATATGTATATATGTACAAAAATATACATGTATATGTATATAGAAATTTAAGGATAAATAGCGTCTCAACTACGTATTATAAAGTCGTAAGAATAATAAATAAATTAAACGAACTAAAAAAATATAGTAATATTAATCATTTGTAATAAATGATTAATTCTATTTTCTTAGTTCCTAAAACTTACTCATTGTTTTTATTACAACTTATAATACATAGTTGAGGTATTTTTGTTCTCAAATTTCTAGTTGCTAATACGATTTCTTTGTCTGGTTGTAAGTAAACAGTAGCGAGAAGGAAGAGTATCTGATTAGCTAATCAGAGAACGTCACATGACGTTGGCTGAAACTTTATACATGCACAAATTATCCATAGATACATAGTTATCTTCTTATTTATTCCTTTATCATAATTGGTTACATTATCAATTGTGCCATAGAACAATATAATACGTAGTTTCAAATTATCCATTCAAATAATGCGTCTAACAATAAAGTTTGAGCAAGAAATTGAAGCATATAGAAGAATTTACTTAATATACACATTTTATTAAATTAAGTTTTTGCATTAATCTTATTTTTTAAGATTCTAATATCTTGATTACAACAATTAATTTTTGATAAAAATATTGATCAAGGATAGAATAAAAAATATGATTAAGATAAATGTGCATTAATAAATAGCAATTTTTTTGCAAAATATCCTGATGAAAAGATTCTTATATCTTATAATATTTTCAAGAATTTTCCATATTTTAAATTTCTGAAAAATATAAAAACTTCTAAAAAATATCTTAAATACCTCCAAATTTTATAAATTTTTCTTCGAAAAATATATAAAATGGAAAATTTTACGATATTTTAGAATTTACATATACAAATTTTTAAAAAAGATATAGACTTTCTTATTTCTTTTTTTTTTTTGGTACACTTCTAGGATTTTGAATTGTATATGAAGAAAACTTTGAACTCTTTCTTAATCGTATGGTGGAAGTTATATTCTGCAAATGGACACTATTAGAAATCTGGCATAGGTCATTTGGACCTAGAAGTTGTAGATTCATAAGTTTTTCACTAATATTTGAAATTGATTATTCTAGTAAAAAATAGTTTTATTTATAAAAATTTCTTTTTATTTTTATTGTAAAAGTGAGATGACTATCAATTCCATTTTATATCGATTGAACAACAGATTCAATAAATCGCAAGTAAGAAATAATGAAATAATTTTTTTATGGAATATTTGAGATATTTTTTTTTAATTAACATTTTATATTATTTTAAAGTACTAAGATATTTTACATAATTTTTATACTAAAAGTGGAAACAGGAGCATATTACGGTGCTTATATTAGCTATCTATAAAACTATTCTATTTTTTTGTATTAATTATAATTAATCAAAATTTTAGCAATATTTATGTTAACAAATATTATTTGTGCCATAACATTATATTTATAACATTATTTTCTTCACGTTTTCAGTATATTAACGTGTCTCAAAATATTGCAATTTTATTCATTGAAATAATTCTATTTTTTGAAACTAACGTTATAGGGGAAAGTGAAGAAATTGTACGCAATGGATAATTGTGAGCATCCTGATTTAGCATTTCCTTAAATAGAGACTCAACCATGGCGAAATTTATAAGCTGAAAGTAGTTCTTTTAAGATATAACCATAGATTATATCATTTAAAAACGTAGTTAGTAGCAAAAGTAAAAAAAGTAAATCACGTATTTTAATGTAATTTTTGGTGAAAATAAGATGGTAAGTCTATATTTTTATTTGTTTATTTAACCTTGCATACCGTACTAAAATACGTCATTATGTGCGTCTTTTAAGCTATTGGTTATTGAGTTAGGTTAAAAAAAGTCTTTAAATAATCTTAATTACTTTTTACGTTTTTCTTATCGATTGAGTTCGCGGTGGTAATTTAAAGTTATAGTTTGTTAAAATGCACATAATTATCCGCCTTGCACGTACTACATGACTATTTTTTTTTTTTATATTGTTTCAAATGCTTTATAATTACGAAAAAAGACGAATAAAAGTGATTGCACTAAGACTCAAATACAATTTTTCTAATTTTTGTAACATTTTGCCAAATTTTGTATTAACTTTGGTTTAAAAATATATTTTCTCATTTCCTTATCAACATTTTATGAAATATTCATTTTATTCATTAATTTCCTACGATTTTTGTCGAATTTTGCTTACGGTTTTGTCTTCCTCATAATTATCCAACCTATGCGCACAATTATTCAACTTGACTTTTCTTTTTTTTCTCTTTTTGCCAAATACAACTAAATGAAAAATTGCTCAACATGAGACTATATAATGATAGTAGAATGGAACTATACAATAATAGTAGTTTATGGCTTCTATTCCCATGTTTCCTCCACTCCCCCCTTCCTCTCTCTCTCTCTCTCTCTCTCTCTCTCTCTCTCTCTCTCTCTCATATCTCATATTCACAAACCACTCCACAGCAATAAATTATGCGTATCCTTAGATATGCCCAATTCCTCTACTTTCTCCTAATGTTTTTTTTAAAGTTTATAATATTACCTCTTTCTAAAATACTTATTTTTATTTTTCGGTTTTTTTTTCGTAAAAATGCAATTTTAAAATAAAACATTCTTTTTTGCACTGTTCTGCAAAACTTTTGCTTACGGTTTTGGTCGTAACTTTTAATATTATTATCGAAACTTTTTTCCGTTTTTTTTTACATATTTAAATTCTATACTATATTATAATTCTATAGTTCCGAGTTTTGAAAAAAAATGAACTAAAACCCGTTGTGAAAAATATAACAAAGAGAAAAATTTGGATGTAAATTAAAATCGTTTTTTGGAGAGAGAGAGAGAGAGAGAGAGAGAGAGAGAGAGAGAACTTTTGTAATTGAGGATTAAATATTGCTAACATAAAATATTTTACCCGTAATTTTTTTTTGTATAATATAGTTACTGCGATTTTGCTAAAATTACTTACTTGTAGCAACAAATGAATTTGATTTTCGGACTCAGCGCAACAATTTTATGTTAAATCACTTTACTAAGTTTAGACAATGATTACAAAATTTCATTTCTCAGGCTGGTGTAATCATTGATCGTTGCACACTTGCTGTAACGTATGGTAACTTTCACTATAGTAATACATAAGAAAAGCACAAAATAGCAAGAACAAATGGTTAAATTAGTAATTAAATTCCGTTGTATTCACTAGTTGAGTAATTACTCGACTATGCGCATGATTTCGCGAACCGCAAGTGTACGCGGCGGTAAACGAGCGCATAATGCAACATGCGGCTCCTTCCCGCAACACGTGCACTAGTCGTATATCCTTCGTGCGATATAAATTAAAGATTCGTTCACTGCGTGACATGCTACTCTCTTTGGATCCGTAGCGTGATGTCAGTATGTCACATGTCGTGAGAGAGCAAATCGCGCGGATCGTGAAACACACTGCCAGCAGTTAACACTATATCGCAATCCGGTTACGTCGGCCAATGATAACGAACGAGTTCAGCGTACATTTGTCAATATTACTAAATCTTTCTCTTCACCATTACGTGCGTGTATTTGAAAGTAGCAATTGATAATGATCGATTATAATTACATCGTCATATTATGCGTAGGTGCGTGTCATATAATATCGTGACATGATAAGTGACGCCATAACCTCTGGATAAAATCCGTGAATAATGAATTTAAAAAGACTTTAAATATTTATTTATAAATATATTAAAAGAGTACATAAATATTCTCAAACTAAAATATTCTCGACAGTACTTCTACGATCTCGCAAAATATGAATTTTGTTCTTTATTAATTAATAGTAGATACCTTATTTCTCAAAAAATGGATTCGCTTAACGTTGAAAGCTTTTAATTGTGATACATCATGATGTATCAACTGCAGTTATTTGTGTATATGTGCGCGAGTGTGTTTGTATATGAGAAAAGCAAAATAATGTTTCTGTATACCTGAACTGTTACAATACAATGATCTTTTTTCTTATTCGTTCTTGATTAGAAGTTGCTCTATGAATTGGTGGCAAAACCAATGGAAAAAGAAGAGAAAAGTGAGAAGTACACAATAAGATGGTTGATCCAGAGATTTCTTTCACTAACTCGTGTTCATCCGAATGCAACGACTGGATTCTCTCACGTTTTCGTTTTCGCAAGATCGTTTCGATTACGCATTAACAGGTCGACCTTAGGCGATAGGCACTGGTCTCGGATTTCTTGGAACACGTTACTCGTTGCCTTCAGAAATTCGACTCCCGTTAATAGGCATCACAAAATTCGAAAAGAATTTCGATTCAACTGTGTCAGCGATCATTAATGCTACTGTTCTAATCTGCTATGTCGGAGGCGTTCCCATTGCTCCTCTCGGAACAATAAATACGGTCAGATTTCTCTTGATCTTGAGAGATCACG
Source organism: Trachymyrmex cornetzi (assembly GCF_001594075.2). Taxonomy (NCBI): domain Eukaryota; kingdom Metazoa; phylum Arthropoda; class Insecta; order Hymenoptera; family Formicidae; genus Trachymyrmex; species Trachymyrmex cornetzi. The sequence goes on from NW_017299706.1 coordinate 461,165, forward strand.
AGCAAACACCGATTGCGACAAGAGACAGATAGAGTAGAGATCAGTCAACTTCGTTGAAATACACGTAGTAAACTAGATAATATCATAAATGCCTTAACGCTCAGTATATTTATGTTTACTAAGGTACTTTTTTGGATGTGTTATTTAGTTGGCTGTATAAGAAGTTACTTCATAAAAATGTTATTTATCTTATGTCAAATATTTTCTTTTAAAATTTTTTCTTAGCATTTTATTTAACGATAAGACAAATTCACTTATGTCATAATGTAATTTCAATCACATTTTGTATTTAAACCATAATCAGTATACTTAAATATAATGCATTTCTTTGAAAAGTATTTTTTCGTTGAATGATAAGACATTTGTGATATTTAATACAGGAAGAAGTGTTTTTCTTTCCCTTTTTCTGCTTACGAAATATGTTGTAGCGATTAGTTAAAGTGCTAATTTTCTCAATATCCATGTCATGGCAAAATATCAAGCGGAACGTACCTTCTCTGTTTGCACTGCTGCATCTTAGCTGAAAGAAAAAGATTTCGATAATGAGAGACAATACTGACACTACTTATAACACAAATATACATACTTGACAATTTTACCAATTTAACATATTTTTTATATTTTTAATATTCATGTTCATAAATATTAATGTTATTAGAAAAAAGCAAAAATTATATAGATATCAAAATTTTACCTAAATATCTTTCTAAATTTGAAATAGAGATTATCTATCTCTCTCAACAGCCTCTTTGTAATAAATTAAACTTGAACGTCTCGCTGTACTTGAACTGAATTTTGTTCTGATATCATGTTTTGGAGATACAAACAATTAGTTTGATAATTATACTCAGATGTTGAAATAACACAAACGAAGACTCTTTGCATGTTTGATCACTGTACATAGAGGCAAGCCAAATTTACATATGTACTTAGACTCGTATTCACAATTTAAATTTATGATTGTATGTAACCGTGTAATTCCCATCTTATGATAATATCAAATGCATTCTTCGCAATAAATAAATATTGCTTAGAATCAGAAGGCCATATTTAATACTGCCTAGAGAGGAATATGCATGCCCCCGTAATTCTATTTATCTGTTTTCTATTAGAAATTCGAATCGGCATGTAATCAACTTATTTTTCTATTCTATTATAAATAATATAAATTTTATATGCTGTTATAAATTATATCCTGTTAAATAATAAATTCGAGGAATGAAATGCTATTATAATTTCACTGATTAGAAAACATCTTTTCAAGATAAAGTATAAATTTCACTTTAAAACAAAAAGTTGATTGAAAAATTCCGTTCCGGTGACTGCGTCATAGAGTATTCAACATCGACAATAGTTTGAGTAATATCGATAATTTTAAATTTATTATCGCGTTGAAAATTTAAACATATTTAGATTAAAAACTCACTAAATGATGTATCTTTTAAATGAAGTTTTTTTTCGTTTTGGAATTGAACCAATTGGAAAATATTTTTATTTAAAATTCTGCATAATTATTTGCAAATATATGTAACTACATTACTTGAGAAATATAATACATTTTACACCTTTGGAGCACTTTCTGAATTTTTTATATAGAATCTTTCGGTTTTTTTTTGGTTATTACGTACCAGACTTTCTTCACTGCTTGATTCGACGTTGTCTCTGGAAATTCCCATTGGACTATTGTGTCTAGCTATGCACTACGTACTATTTATAGCGACGAGGCGTTGATAGCTTTCTTAACTTTAATAAAAATTACTATATCTTTTTAAGAATTAAATGAAACACCCGCGATCTTCTCTGCTATTCGATCTCGACTTTTCGAGCGTTCAATACGATTTACAACAATCGTCGGGTGGCACTGTCCTACTTGAACTTTCTCGACTGGTAAACATAAATTCTTCTCGTCAATCTGTCCCTGTTCGCACAGACTACGAACAATGATACGCACGCGTTCGATACATTCGTTGAAAGAGATAATTTGAAGAAACGTAAAAATATGAGTGGACGAGATAATTCTTGATTCTCTCACTGACAAACCAATATTTCGTTCGAAATATTCGTCATTTTAAATATTTTTCTGTTTTGCAAACTTAATTACTGCATTATAATGATTTTAATGTTTTTAATGATTTTATTATTGTTGTAAAATATAAGGGTAATATATAAATAGAAAAATATATTCTGATAAAAATAAATAAATTAATATATATATATAATATATATATACATAAATGCATAACATAAGCCTCATCAAAATGTTAGAAGAAAGATTTAAAACTTAATTTAATTTGACTACATTTAATTTGCCCTTCTTTTAACACTATATTTAATATTCTATTACTTTGCGCTAAATATGCAAAACGTTTAATGAAAAAATTATTGAGACAAGTAGTGTGAAATAATCAAATATATTTTAATATTTATAAAATAATATTTAGATATATTTTTATATTTAATTAGCAATTGTTATTCGAAATGGTTTATTCGTAGTATGGTAAAAACACGCTATTTGTTAGTCTTTTATCGCGTTTACATATAAACACAGCGGTGCCGTCTCATTTCGTCAACAATGCGATTTATTTGTGTCTACTTGTTTATCATTTTTATCAGCCGTGATAAATTCTATGGCGCCTTCGATGCGAGCGCATAGTTTGTCTTTCACATACGTTGTCAGGAACGAAAAGTACGTGTAAGGTCAGGGAATGCCTTTATCTGTATCGAGAAAACTGCATATCATTTTTCGAGGACACACACACACACGTGCATAATTTTTCAGAATTATATAGAACATAAAATTTATATATAGTCATTTATAATACTATAATAATCGTATAATAAAGCTTCGCGAACAATGTATCTCAAAGGAATTCTTATTTAGAATCAATTGGTTCAACATATCATTTGCAAACAAAAGAAAAAGTCTAGTTTTGCAACATTCTGTACAAATAACGGATAAATGCTTACATCATAGCATTGTAGATCGTGTGATGTTGCGATGAATGCGCGACATCGGAATTGCGGCGGTATAAAAGTTTTCATTGGTCATCGCGTGCATTTAACGACGGCATGTAAATGTAAATGAGCGAAATTTGTCCCGGATCAAGAGGAAAGTTGAAAGAAGCTCAACACGTCCGCATACTTATTCTTGCTATCATTGCATAGGAAGAGTACGGTAGCTTCATAATGAAAGAGCCGATACGTGACCGGTTCTATAGATTTCGCGGAGCCTCTCGAGCTTAAGCCAATAATACGTGCCGGAATATCAGCCATTATGTAACATAGGTGCTTGAACGTCAAGTCTACTCTGCTCCAGTTTTATTTCTTTAAAGCTATCCTTTGAATAACGCGTTTCGTAAAATCTGACGCCAGTATGAAGCAATGATAAACGTGCATATGCATATAATCCTTTTTTCCATATTTCTGCAATGTATATTAAGATGACCAATCTTTAAAAAAAAGGCAAAGAAGAACATTTAAAAAAATTCAATATTAATTGTCATAATTAAATTTTAATAGATACTCATTTTTTAAAATAATTATTATTGTAATAATATTATTATATTTGTAAATAACTAATAACTCTTAATAACATCACGTGAGATCACAACAAAAATTACGTCAAGAGAAGTTACGAGATCATATTTATTTTTTAAAATTATGCTCTTCTACTGAATGTATTTTATGAACATATTATTATCTGGGTTTTTAAATAAAAAATCACAATTCTTCACATATATTAGTTAAAAATCATATTTCATAGGTATTATTTTCAGTTATTATTTAAAAGATGGACAATTTATAATCATGCCCTTAAAATTTGAGACAAAATGTGAGACGCATTGTAAAGTGGAACAAAGAATTAAAATTTGGAATCTGTCTTTCCTAATTTGGAACGATTGATCATTAAGATGTATATGTTTCATAAATATGTATATCAAAATATTAAGGAAAATTTAGTTCTTCTACATTTTTTAAATTAGTGAATAATCTCCATAATGTGAGTGAGCGCATCAATATTTTATAACTAATTATCTATTAAAAAATTTTGCAAAACAATTATTTTTATATTACTTTATAAGAAACGTAACCATTTCAGTTTATATATTATAAAATGGAATATTTTCAGCATCTAAAGTAACAAAGGCATGTGTTCTTTCTAGATGTAAACAATTATCATTTATTTGATCAACTGCATTCAATTTGTTGAAAAATATGTTAAAACTTGATATATGATTTTTTATATCTTTTTGCTGTAATTGAAAGTTTCAAACTTTCTAAGAAATGTTGTTTGGTTTCTCAGCAAAGTTGGAAATACAACCTGTTTTCTTCCGCGTTGGTTATTGTTGATGTTTGCTACCGACTTTGAATGTGTCCACAAAATCAATTGCAACCTTCTGAAACTTATCTGACTCACCTATGTCTTCCATCACTTTTCGCGATCGAGAGACCCTCTGCTTTATAGCAACTTATATTTTATATGATACATATACATACATACCCACACATATACACACATATATACATATGTGTGTGTGTGTGTGTGTGTGTGTACATATATGATATGTATAATAAAGGAAAATTTATAATTAATACTATGCATTAACAATTTAAAGCAGATTATATATAACGTGAAGTAGATGAATAATTATCCTATTTGGACAAAAATATGTCATTAAAAAATAATTAATATTTTTTTATATTATGAAAATAGAAGACTTGCATATTTATTTTGAGCATACTTAAAATATTTTTAAATCCACAAGCTTTTTTAGAATGTCGGAAAAAGATTTTAATTATTTTATTTTTAGCTACTGTGTGCTATAGAGATATCAGTTAGAAAATTTTCTTTTATTAGAATACACGTATACATATATAAACATATCATATATGTGTATGTATTTTTATATAAAAAATTAAACTAAACACTTTATCTTTGTATTGTAACTCATTGTTGAATTGTAAATTAAATTCACTTACATGTAATTAGACTTAACTTATTTAATAAGTAAGAAACAATGCGCCGGTGTGAAGTTGGCACCCCATTTTGAAAAAATCGATATTTTATACACAGTTCCGTTTGCACCCACAATAGTTCTACAGTTCCTGCTAAGTTTTAACAATAATTTCGCTGATTTAATTAAAAAAAAATTTATAAATGGGGTGCCAACTTCGCGTGGCACCCCAAGTATCGCAAAAATTAATTTTTATCACGAAATTCTAAAGTTCTCGAAGAGTTCTACAGTTCCTGATAGGTTTCAGCGACAGTGTTCCGGCCTCTAAGTATTTTTAAACAATTTTTTAATGTGAGATCCAGCACCCTACCGCTAGAGTAAAATACCGCGTAACGGTCAGTTCTCGCCGACTTTTTACTATTCGAGAACTTTAGAATTTCGTGATAAAAATTAACTTTTGCGATTCTTGGGGTGCCACGCGAAATTGGCACCCCATTTTTTTTTTTTTTTTTTTAAGCTAAATCAGCGGAACTATTATTAAAACTTAGCAGGAACTGTAGAACTATTGTGGGTGCAAACGGAATTGTGTATAAAATATCTATTTTTTCAAAATGGGGTGCCAACTTCACACCGGCAAACAATGCTTATACCGGTTAAAGCTGGACCTTTTAAGTGCTTTAAATAAATTTATGTGAATTTATATACTATATTTGTAGTCTCTTAAATTACGCGCTGAATTGGTTTGGTTTTTCAGACTTACTAGAAATGCAATCGAACTACTATAGTAATATCATAAATTAAATTGACAAGCTATTTTGAATGTACTGAAATTCTGTAAATATTGCGAAAAGTACCTTAATTAATTAACTTAATTAAAATGAAAATTAGTTGTAATTTATTATTAATAAATTTCCTAATAAGTATATTAATATAAATGAACTTTAGTCTCAAATTTCTTGGATTGATTAATAAAAGGAACTGTAATGGTAGTTTGAAAAGTTTTCGGCCTGACATAGAAATGACGTCACAAATATCAAACTGTTATAATTTTAGAATTGTAAAGCAACCAACTTCTGGTTATATCATGACAATATACCCGCTTACATTTCTTTAATTGCAGTCGCAAAATTCCATCATGAATTAGATCTGGTAATCTGGTGAAGTACAATGCTTGCAGAACTATTTCTGTATGTCAGGTCTAGAATTATCCTCGTATATACTTAACAATTTAATAATTGTTTTTACTAAATAGATAACTATCAGGATTGGGACGATAGGGGCGAAAGGTGTCAAACGAGTGATAAAATGACACGAGTGTGGTTAATACGTCTTTTTCTACGTTTCTATTTATTATGAAAATATAATACAAAACATCCTATGTTGTATTACATAGATAACAATGCTCAATTAACGTTTTTTTCCCTTTTGTCTTGTAACGTTACCATCCAACACTATGAGAAGCATGTCGGGATAGGTAAGGTCTTGTTCTCGTCTCTCTTCCTCTTTTTATTTATTCATTTTCCTTCAATTGGAGAAAAGGCCCGATATACAGAGAGATATATAGACGAAACGTTATAGAGCAAGATTACAGATTTGAGAACGAAGAAATCAAACTAGTTTTACAAAAAAGAGCGCCCGTTAGAGCACGAGCCAGACGGTAGGAGGCAGGTTTTACAGAGATAGGGGAAGATGGATGAGGAGAGTAGGGGGATGGATTTTTAGGTCTTGTTCGCGTGTCGATGCACAATTGGAGTTTTGTATTAGCGCTAGTTTACAAATAATACAAATGTATGTAAATATTCGTTACAATAATAGGTTCTCTCTTAGCGAGAAAGAAGCTTAAAGCTAATTCATCTAGCGTCACTATCATTTTCACACCATGCTAGTACTACGTGTTCCAGCTGGTACCCATGAACAGCTTGATCGTTCGACGACAGTCAATATACAGTATATATATTATATATATGTATATATATATATATATATACATATCTCGAGCGACTTTAACATGCGTAACGAATCATTCTTAACGATAATTGTCCGTGATCCATATCTCGCATTTAGCGTTAAACGTGACTGTTTTTGCGATGTAACACACACGCTCTTCTCACATAAATTCTTCTCAAGAGGAATGAAAGATAAAATCAAACAAGTGAGTTTAACGCTAATTGTGAGATAAATTGATGAAATTTTTGAGCATTGGACAAAAATGTTGCTTTAACTTTTGAATATAGAATATCATATTTTAATAATCACTATAATTATTAATGTTTTCTATATTAGTAAAATTTTCGGTTCAATGAAGCTTAAATGGATTTTTATGGCATAAGTAATTCATATTCCGACAATATCTACCTTGATTCCCACTCTCGAGGAGCGATCGAAGAATTTTTGTTAATTTCAGAATGTGCGATTAAAGATTTGCATAGATCCGGTACAACGTAAAGCGTGTTTCTAAGGAAACTGAATAATTTCGAATCTTCTATTATCGAGGTATCAGCGAGAGAATAACTTTTATTGGATATTATCGATTTACTGTCATTCATTCAGCTGTTAATTAAATTACAGTTAGACGAGGAATCGAAGTTGATGCCATCGGGTATTTGAGGTCATGGAAACTACAAACTATAGTATTATAATATTTTCATTTATTCTCGTCTGCATTTTATATATCTCTATTAAATTTTTTTATCGTAATGTATTCGATAAATTTAATTTAATTCTTAACATTCTGACGAGATCATTCACTAAGATAAATGAAGTTTACTTAAAGCCATATTTTTCTTTTTTTTTCTTTTTTTTTTTACTTAAGAGAGGATTCATGTCATTGAACGAATAAGAATAAAATGAATAGTTAGTAGTCGAATGCAGTCGTAATACGAATACAGAAGTTTTCTACAAGTGTGCTCGGAATGACGATTTTCTTTTTCTTTACAACTCTCGTCCCAGTTTCAATTAAAAGAAACCTTGAGGTTCGCGATAAGCATAGATAGCGATCCCAGCTGTCACAGGCACCGAGTGAAATACATTAGCAATCTACAATAACTATATCACTACCTCGGAGGCGAAATACAATCGTCTGGAATGTTTATTATCGTCGCTCTCTACGTGCTAAACGCGCCAACGTTATTCCCGTCGAAAGTAGTCTCGATCGGCAAATAATTAATTAGCCAGCCAGGCTGGTCGATCTAGGCAATTAGTGTCATCTACGTAAATGCTAAGTATAATTAGCACTACGGTCAGAATAAGTTAAGGGCCATACATAATGTCCGTGTACATTATACGTGTATGTCTGTGATTTCATGTATGTGTCGTGAAGCGTAAATATGTGTGTGTGTGTGTGTCAAAGTATGTGTAAATGTGTGCACACGCGAGTATGTCGCATGCGTGTAAAGTGTTCGACGTGTGTGTTATCTACGAATTTTTTTTTCATTATCGGTATAATATAATTTACCTTTAGTACCTTTACGCCGTTAGTTACGCTCGTTTTTAACTCTATATTGCTCTTTGTATTGCTTCGGCGGCAGTATAGCCCTACTAATCATGCAAGGTATATTTTATTGGTAGTTTTTCCTCATTATTAATTAATAAGTAATCATAATAGTGAGATTAGTGTGATTGGTAATAATAATAATAATGATAATAATAATAATGATAATAATAATATTGTTCGTCGTTATCATTGCCGTATATAATGATAACCATAATGGTCGTAATTCTTAATTTGCGACTTGCTGTCCAACGCACTATATAGCGGCTAAAGTACGCACTCTCTCTTTCTCTCTCTCTCTCTCTCTCTTTCTCTTTCCCGCTCACACGTGCATACGTGCGCACGTGATTAACCGTGATTGACTTAATCACGCTGTCCTATTAATAATTCGATATAATTTCATCGGTAATAACCGCGTCAACATATTTCTATAAATATAGTTAACTTTATGTTTTGCGTGTGTACTGCATTCTTAAGTAAAAGCTACGAAATACCTGTGCGCGCGCACACACACGTACACATACACGCAGTATATGCACTCGTTCTTTCATACATACATACACTTTCTCTTTTTTCTATTTTGCTCTTTCTTGTGATTTTTTTCCTTTATTTTTCCTCTTGTTTCGCACATATTTCTATGACAAAATACATCGTATGTATTTCATCTCCATCATATTTCTCGCGGAAATCAAAGGATCCTGTACGCTCGCAACACGTTCTTCACGATTAAACGCTATTTTTACTCTAGTATTCTTTAATTTCCTATTAATTGTGCTCCTTAGGCTCGCTATGTTCTTTTCATCGTTTACAAGCGTTTAATCGTTCTGCTTCTTATGCGCAATGCATTATTTTATTATTATGGTTATTTTTGTGTGTCTTTTCTTTTCTGTCTCGCACATTCCGCTAAATCCGACCGTTTAAGCGCGCGTATGTATAATAAATAATCGGCTGCGCCATCGTAGGCTTAAACTATTGCGGATTGAAAATTTGTTGATCTATTCTCGGTCCCATTTTTTCCATCTTGCACTCTCATTCTCTCGCATTCCCTTTCTCTCTCCCTTTCTCTCGTTTTTCTTTAATTAATAATTAATATTATATCGGACGCGCATCTCTTTAAGGACGCGCGACCGTCTACGAAGTTATTGCTTTTGAATACCCCGGCTTCATTGGGAGCATCCAATTGGAACAATATCCTGTAAATATCAGTCGTACTCGGAATGGGGTGGGGCGGAGAGGGATGTAAGATCGCTCGGATTGGCGAATCTTTTTTTACTGGGCATTTATGGATAACTATCACAATACGTACAATATCAATATCTATATGCGTTATAGGTAAGGTAAAGATTCACCTGATATCACATATATCCTGAAAGTGTCGCGGCCGTTTTTATTCGCTATCGTCGAATTAACGAGGACAGTTTCGCTGAAAGCATGTATTTCCACTTGTATGAATCCTTTTTTGGCAGATTTGATCTTTTTTTAAATATCTTTTTTTTGTAACTGGGCGATAAAACACGAATGATATGAAAAAACGATCCGAGATAGTGACAAAATAATGCGGGAATATTTTCGATTTACAAATTTTGTTCTACGATGTTGCGATAAATTATGTAAAGTCTCGTTATACATATAAGTGTACAAATGTAGAGTATCAGAAATCTGTACTAATAAAGATTTTTATATGGATTACATCTTTTGTCGTTATACATCTGATGAATTTTGATGAATATGTTTTGGAATGGATCGAACTTTAAAGATGGGATAAGGATAGATTTATGAAAAGTGGATCATTTTTGTTTCATCATAGAAACAATTAGTGCGGAAGTCATCCTCGTTATTTCGTAAATTTGTTTTCATGCCGTTCGACAAGCAGCTATTGGTTTCTCGCTGTCAATAACAAGAATAATAATAATTCAGAATCGCGTTAGCCGAGATGATTTGCCGTTTTATTAGGGAGCCGTGTTATTGCTTTCGTCTCAATGTACGTCGTCTTCAGTTCCTTCAAACCTGTAATTGACACTGACCGTACTCGCATGAAACGCGTTAAACACGCTAAACAATAATTTACTGGCGTATAGGCACTTTTTCTCTGTTTCTTCTCCTTCTTCTCTATCACTCTTCCTTTCTCTCCCTCTCGCTCTCCTGTCCCCCTCCATATTAGGGAACTCACTCTGTTATAGAATTTGTTGCTTTCGTTTAATCGTTGTATCTCTCTTTTCTGTTCCTTATAACTAACAACGATTTAAAATCACGTTTAATTGGATTAACATGGACTCTCCAATAGTATGAGAAAAGAGCGTTGAGAAGATGAAAAGGGGAAGAAGTGGCTCGTGTCGATAAAGTTATATTGCAATAGATAGAAGAAATTTCCTTCCTGGCTCCACACATTCTCTTCAGAGATATAGTCTTCTCCCATTAAAGAACATTGAATTTATCGCTACGCTGCCTAGTAAGAATGGTTCAAATCGGCAAAACGACTATAGGTCTGCTCGCCGAGCAATTAATGGTTGGATCCACAGGTAAGAATCAATCAAACTCATTCGCTCCGCAAGCATACCCAAAGTCGCTTTGCGGCTTGAATTATTGCGGCTCGCCTATTGATAACGAATGAATCCATATTATATTTCAAAATTATGCAATCAAAGCTAGAGTATCAAGAACGTCTTGTACATAGCTTTAAGCTAAATTTTTGAAATTGTGCAAGGTAATTGATTTTTCCTCTGGAAATAATTAAATCCTTGAAATGTAATATCGAAAATTCTAATACGCGATTGTAATTCTCTTGAAAATTCACTTTGATATACGTTTGTGGAACCGGATGATAGGATCTTGTAATGCGAATTCACAATCGGATGGCGCGTCATCGCGAGGTAACTCAGTTACAAATATATTACAATTCTCTTTGATGTGTCCACACGGATACAATCCCGAGTATCGATTTTGTCATTTATTTAGTCTATCGTTTGATGATGCCGCGATCAATTTCAGTGTGAGTTGGGAGGAGTCGTTCATTATTGATCGTAAATGCGTTACCTCGCACACAGACGGGTATAATTTTAACGACCGGCAAATACATCCGACATTCCATTTAATTATGCGCTTTTCGGATTCGGATAATAACACCGATAGCCGTTGCTTTAACATACATGCATGCAAACACAGACGACGCACGCATACGAAGACACGCGTGTACAGTGTTAACAGACAAAGTGGACAGCACAGTAAACGACGACAGGTGTAGAAGACATTTCCACGACACGAAGTACGAAAAGTGATCATCTCACAATTTCCAAGGAACCGGCCTTATTAACCATCTAACTACTACATTAACGTCCCCGACAAGTCCCGGACACATTCGAAACCGAGTTCGATTTTCGGCTTTCGCTTAAGGCATCCCGAAAGTACGACGCGAGTGAACGCGCGCGTTCCTTTTTATTTATCTATTTTTTTTTTCCTTATAAACGTGTATGAAATCGATCGAGCATCCGTGAGAGAGGGATCGGAAGCCACTTACATAGTCCATTTGCGCGAATCGTTCTTGCTTTCGCTAGCGCTTTGTACTTAATATCACTATTATAGTCGCTTATTAAGATTTTATTGACTCAGTTTCATTCTTGAAAGGTTTTATTGACTCAGTTTCATCATTATTGACTCATTTTCACCCTTGAGCGATTTGTTTTTCTCTTTCCCTCTCTCGATCTCAATTCCCTCGATTGCATTCACCACGTTTTTCGCATAACGCAAAAACAATGAAAAATTCGTACGTTTCGTGATTACACGACAATTCCACAGCGCAGCGCAGCGCATTTTTCGAATTACTTTGTCGTACAATTCATATCGGACTGTCAAATTCAAATTTTCGAAAATTTATACTTGCTTACTTTATAAACCGTGAATTAATCATACTAGCGAATCATTCATCTCAGATAATTTACGATTTACAAGATTTCGTAAATTGTAAGATTTAAAAATTTATATCTTCCTCTTATCTGTAAATATTCTAAAGCTGTTATATCGTTCTATTAGAGTCTGACATTTTTGTACGCAATGACGTATTTTCCAGCGATTGTTTTCTTTGTTTTTTTTCACGCTGTCGAATTAATCGTGAATCACGAGTATTGAAAGTAATCCGAAATAGGGGAACATCGAAATTTCGCGCTTGAGTTGGCTTAAACATTTGTACATTCGCTTGGACATTACACGTAAAATTATGCTAGATTGAGTATTGCTTTGCCCTGATTCGAGCGCGATCGTTAACGATCACTTTACTAGATACGAGATGAAATTCCAAAATTTCTCAATCGCTCGCACGTTCTGAAGTATCAAAAGGGTGTTCTGCGTTTCTCATCGACATGATTCATCGAAAGGAATTCGAAAACAGCCGAGACATTATCAAATATTTATTATTATCGACCTGGCACTACACCCGCGGTCAACAAGTATATAGTTGCGTATATCCTCGACGCGAGGAATATCGCCCCTATTCGACTAATTAATTTCTTCCGCATTGATTTCATTATTGCTTTCGGGTTAAGACGCGAATTGCTCGGTTTTCCATTGCTTATTAAGTTAGTAACTTCGCGCGAACTCGCGTGATAAATAAAAATTTTTCGATAAAAATTTATTTGGTGTTCATTGGTGCGTTTGTGTTGGACACGTAGTGTACTCCGTGTGATAAAGTTACGCAATTAAAAATGATCAAACTGTTTGGTAATGGTAGGGAAGATATATTTTTTACTTTTTTTTTTATCGAAGATAAAAAAAACTCCGAAAACTTCCGTAAATACTTTACGATTTCCAGCACTGAAACTTTAGCCGGCTTAAGCGTCCATTATCTACTTAAAGTTCATCTCGGTACGAAGTGCTTGACTGGATTTTACGAACGCACTTTGGATTTTAATCCATCGTAAAAAATGTTTCCGTTTTTGTATGTTTTATCGTGAGTCTTATTACGTTTTGACAGAAGCTCGTATAATATTTACGGATTAATTGTTTTCCATGTTCATGCAGCGCCTTTCCCAGCTTCTCTGAAACTTTTTCTTGTGATTAATCGATAAATTCATTAATTCCAACAATATTTTTCTGAATTTTATTTTTCCATTTGAAAAATTAGATTTAAAATATTTTAAATATGGCAACGTTATATAGATTAACTGAGGATTTATTTATTACGTGTATCGTTTATTAAGTACTCTCTACGATCTTAACGTATCAACACGAAATCAACATGATATTATATATAAACATATAACATGCAACGTTGCTTATCGATATTTAATTAATATCGATGTAACAACGATATTCCATCCAATCTTTATAGAAAATTACTAGCGTCTCAAATAGCTTCTGTTTCTCTTAATGTTGTATATCACGATATCTTTAACGTGAATACGTTAATAATGCACAATGTCGTTCACATCGCTATACGAATTTTTGATATATTAATATACTGTGTCGTCTTAAGAAATAAAATCAAATATATAAAGAAAGTAAAAGAGAAATTGATAAATTTGATCTAAACGAAAAATGTATCAATAAATTTCAATAAGAAACGAAATTTCTGTAACATAATTATTCATTTAATAATTACTTTTATTGGATAGTCTATAAAATTGTTTATCAATGGTTTATTACTTTGAAATGTGAAAAATTCTTCGAGAGAAATTTTATGTTTCGCATGTTACTTGTGATATTGCGCAGAAAACTGCGATTGCACATATGATTACGAATGAAACTCGGAAAGGCATCTACACGGACTAGAATTAATATTTGCGGCATGTCTAACGACAAAATGAAGGAAGAACGTAGAACCGGAAGCCGGAAACGCATGTATCACACTTGTCGGAAATAATAAAAGAAAAAAATGAATTCGAGATCTTCACGCCGATATTTATCGAATATTGGCCCGACTGGGGACCCAGCTCTCGCCAGTATAATATTATTTATAATAGTTTACTTCATCTTGCTGCTTATATATTATGCTTTAAGTGCTGATTTTCATTTAAATAGTCCTTTATACCGCTACTTCCTAGTACTCGTGACATCGTTGTGTATCGTCTATATCTATATTTTTATATTTTTATATACATATTTATTACGTGGCAGAAAGAAAATGCGGGACGAAGCTAAAACCAATGCTAATCATGTAATGATATTAACGATATTTAACGATATTACTTTTACAGTCGAGTCGTCTTAATATATATGTATACATGTGTGTACGTGTGTACGTAATTGTGTTGTATATTTGAGTATATACGTGTGAGTCTGCATGTATACGTAAGTATCGTATAATACTTACTGTATATAATGCATCGGTAAACGCGCGTCAGTTATAACGCCTCCTCGTTACAATCCGTACGAACCAAATGTCGCTCCTCGCTTTGCGTTTGATCCGGCAATCAATCGGTGGACGCGATTTTAATTGTATCGGCGCTGCGATTTTCCATTTTTCCGCGAGATGCTCGCTCGCTCGCTCGCTTTCTCTCCGCGCGAAAATTAAGTCACTTTCTGATCTTTCTCCGCTCTCACAAATCGCGATCTGTGTCCGCAATACGTAAATTGCGCGCGAGTCGGAAATGCAGAATGGTGTCATAACGAGCGTATAAGCGCGAGGAAGTTTACACAATCGTGACACGAATATTCCGTTCCGGCGAATAGTCATATAAGGTAACGAACCTCCGTAAAAATCCGGTGTAATTTCTCCTTGTATATTGTACTTATAAGTGAAATACGTCGCCGGCGTTTTCTACTCTCCCGGAATATATATTATTAAGCTACGCGATATAAGAGCTTTCGATACTTCATCGGGAATTATCTCTTGCGGTGGCAAAAGCACATCTTCGCGCGTTGAAGATTAATTATGGTAATGCTAAATAATAAAATATGTAAGTCGGTTTTTCGTTTCTCATCAACTCTTGAGTTTCCGGATCTGACTCGGAAAAGTAATAATTTAATCCACGTACAGACACACATCAATACATAAACACATACACTCACACATATTCACAGGATATTCACAGGATATTCATCGTCACGGCTTTTTAACCACGCGCTTCCGATAGCTTGACGAATATAAATCGTAAATTAAAGCTTTTACTTTTCTAACATTTTAAGACCCTTAAGAATCAAAGATGATCAATATCTCTTTTTTTTTCCACTTGATAGGAAACCCCGATTGGCTATAGTTGGCATATATACTTAACTGTTAGAATTAGTGTTGAACACATGGATCTCTAAGCTGTTAAGCGCATTTTATTATCGACGAAAAAGAGTCTAGGATATCCGGGATCTTCTGAAACTGGATATACAACGCGAATTCAATTTGTCTAGGGATGCTTACGATACTCCGGTAGTATCATTTTATTACTGAACATTATTGGCATATGTTGCATATATATATTTGAATTATTGTTATATTAGTACCAAAAGATGTAGGACTTGCATGAACTGTTGGATGATAATTCTTGAATACCGCAATATGGCAATATTAATTTTAATAATATTATAGGAATAATAATTGATAAAATACCGTATTGGTGTAAGCATCCCTGTTATGGATTAAATTGGACCTCAACGTTAACAACGTTTTCTTGCCACAGCAAAGTCAGATCCATTCATCCCTTTCAGTATTGTCAGGGTTCTGTCCGATTGTGTGCAATCCTGTGAAATGTCATCGTAAATGATAATCATGTTATAACGACATTGATAGATGATAACGATGATATTGTGCAATGTAAATTACGTAACGAGCATTAGCGCCCAAATATGACACAGGTATTCCAACTAATTTAACGGCAATTTCTGTGGACAACCGTGAAGTGATTAACACCGTTATCCTATAACTTTTTTTACAGAACATAATTAACGATCTAAGATGTAATCACTATAACTCACTCGCTCGCATTGCACTTCTCATCTATATCTAAAGTAAACTGGGAGAAATTTTGAGTTATATAATCTCTAGGTCAAATCTGCTTACTTTAGTTGTAATTTGGTCACTGTAACTAGAATATTTGTGCTCTGTATTCTCGTATGAAATATTTGATTCCTCTTTTGAGGAACAAGACGATCACGTTTATCGCTCAGTAGAATTAGATCATTTTCGACAAAATACGATATACGCTCAGCGTTCTGTAGTTTAAAAGTCGTTTCATTTCTGATAGACATTATCTTCTCTTTTAGATCGTAAATTATGGTGCTGTGGTGTGATATATAAATAGTGAAATGGAATATTCACTTAATCATAGTTAAGTGTCGATGCAACCGACTCTGAAATGTTCCGTAATAACGATTTTCGTTTTCTCGTTTAGCAAGCTTAGACACCAACGGCTGCCCAATTAATCTCGTTTGGACTTTCGACCGATTTACGATGCTGTAAAAACTGGTCATGCTTAATCGCGATTGAGAGCAAAGAGAGTAGCATGTAATTTCGTATCTAAGTACCGTTGTCTCTTACGTTATCTCTCCTTGAACTGTTCGGTTTCCCTTTTAAATTATTTTTTATACTCTTCCTCTCGCTTATGTCTAAGACAGCTAACAAACGATTAAAAAATCGTCAAGGCCCTGGTTGGAAGGATTACAAAAGTACGTCGCGCGTTTATCTCTACACAGCGTATCTTATCTGAGGAGGATCATTTCACTGCACCGTAAGAGATTCGAGAATCTGTGAAATTCGAGAGTGTCGGCCAGATGCGAAAAGCTATGTTTTCGCCGTTTTGAAAATTTTCGCGCTCTCGTCAAAAGCCCGAATAAATAATCAAGATAAGTCACGCGATGAACCAAAATTATCAATTTTCCTTCCATCTTCGCTCGCACCCTCGTGAAGTTCTTTTCCGTACCGAGTAGACTCTGTGCGACATGCGAACACTTTAAAAAATATCGGTGTGGATTTAATTAACGCCATGCGATGTTTATATAATTCTCACCATGTTAATGTTAATATTAACACCAACATGGTTTGTATTGATAATCCCTGGAGTGCTATTCTGTGCAATGTCTACCGACAGTTGTCAGCGTTGTTTTTACTATTATACAAAATATCTGCGCAAGACACAACGATAACCATCGCGGTAGATGCGTACAGAATAGGACCCTTGGTGTTTAGAATTATATAGACATTTAGAATTATATAGACATCGCATGGTGTTAAATGCACACTGATTTTTTTAGAGTAAAAGTATCTATTTACGAGCACACGAACCATTCTATTCGACAATGTGGATTGCTCGCCGTTTAGCGCGATCTCCGCTTTGCCGCAGCCAAGGACGCGGTCCACACCCAGAGAAAAGGTTGCTTCGATTCAAAGAAATTTTCTTTGCTATACGGTTAAAAAAAACATTTCCTTGATTTGTGAAAACATTTCTTTGATTTAAACATTATTTTTTTTAAATTAAATAAAATTTATTTAAAGAAATTATGTTCAAATCCAAGAAATGACGTTCAAATCATGATTTCTTTAAATCAAATAAATTTTATTTGATTTTTAAAAAATAATGTTTAAATCAAAGAAATTTTTTTACAAATCAAAGGAATTTTTTTTTTAACCGTATATATACCTAAGAAAATTTCTTTAAATCGAAACCTTTTCTTTGGTCCACCTGTGCGACCTATGTTCCCGTGTACATTCGTACGTCGCGTGTCTTCTGAAAATTACGCCCAATTAACGCAGATTGCACTCTGACACATATCGGCGCGTCGATCGGTGACGGTACAATTGCATTGATTGCGAGAGATTGAATTGATGCGCGTGCAAATTTATTTTTATTTAAAAAAATCACACATCTCTTTCGATAGTTCGACATTACTACAGGCATTATTGCAGGGATTGCCTATTATTATGGCATTTCTTTATTCTTTCCTGAAACATTAATTTAAATCCAAGCTGCCCACGCATGCCATTCAATTGTTATTACATTAACTATAATTTTATTAACTTTCGATTGAACAAAAAATCTATTGAACAAATTTGATTTTTTCATCTCAGTGGAAATGCGCGCTTGCTTGCAAGGGATGACAAATGAGGATTTCGCAGTGATTCAAAAATACACGTTCAAATAAATACGCGGCTCGCGAATTAAAATAAAATAACGGCGTGGATGGAAATCGCAATTAAATCAAAGATAAATTGAAATAAAACGACAGCCAGGCGTGCGGCGCGGCTGGATATTGCAATTAAATCAAAGGTAAATTGGAGCGAAATGATGGTCGACCTACACGGGCTAAATTAAAGTTAAATCAAACGTAGATTAAAACAAAATGACACGGGCGCGAATTCGTCCAACGTGGATTAAAACAATGTTGGGTTTTATAGACGTCCGATGGGGAGGGACTCGCTTTAATTTATATTACGATGAAATTAAATTCGATAAATCGCGCGTGGCAAAATTAGCGCCGAGAGCGCGGGAAAATATCTCCCCTAGTAAACGAATACTCCAGGTAAACTGAGACGAGGGAAGCATATATATGGGAGAGCGTGGCCATTTTCACAGTGGCACAAGCTTGCCAATTAGAGCGTACGACGACTCGACCGAAATTTCCCAGTCATTTGACCTTAAAACCACTGGAGGTGCAAGGACACTCGAGATAGGAGAGTAGAAGAACCAGTAGTCAAAAGAGGACTGTCGCTTATGAATGTATATATATATATATGTGTGTGTGTGTGTGTGTGTGTTTATGTGGGTGTTTGTGTGTCATTCCGTGTGTACGCTTGCATGTAACATAGATGTGCGTGCGTAAAAGAATTTCCGTCGCGACCGCGTCAGTCGCACGAAAGTATTGCACACGTCTGTAGGTTTGTTAGTAGAAGTTGTTTATACCACGAAGAGAGTACATTTCGACGTTGATTCTGACCTCGACTTCTCGAGCACGCCATGAGAAGGCTTTCTTTAGAGAGCCAAGTTTTCAGATCGAAGCGGAAAGTACGAAAGAGGAGGATTTAAGTTTCGATTGGAACGAGGAAGGGCTCTCCATTCGTTTTTATTCCTCGCTGCGCGATAAGGATCGTATATCATAATTATTATAGATGACATTAGGCGATTAGAGATTGCTTGGTGCATGATTAATGTGCTGCTAGCGCGTTATCATAACGTAGTATGATATTAAAAATGTAATTTTAAGTGGTCGTTATGTAACGTTACCTGCATTATACCTACTTGTATCACTGTTTGCAATAGCGGCAAAAATTTTAAGCTCTCGCGCGCAACCATTAATCATTAATGAATAAATTTATTTGAATATGAATGATAATTTTATAAGGGAAGGGTATAAATAAGAAATTCATTTCATAAGTTAATTTGATCCGAATGAGAACTCTAACTTTGATGATAATAATAATAATAATAATAATAATAACAAGAATAATCGACAAAATCTCGGGGTAAAATCGACTAAAGTCATATTCGACGTATAGTGGAAATCGATTTTTTCTTTTTAAAGCCAATACGAAAGATAATCACACATTCGCGAGTATTAATAATGCGTTTTTACGAAAAGAGCCCTTCCTTCGACCAATTGCATATGTCGATATAGTACAGTATAGCAATATAGAAGATTATGTATCACTATAATCCCGCGATTAAAGAGTGTAAGAGTAAGATAGGGATTTTATTTTTTTTACACAAGAGTATCGACTATGAAACGGATTTATTTTCCATTTCTATACCCTCGATAGAACTCCTACCGCTATAAGTATATTCGCCGCATTCGCTTCTCGTTATCAATAAATATACCATCAAATTTAATGTCGTTTATTTATATTCTGTTTCTCTTATGTTTTGTACACACTTCTTTGAGCACCTCTATGTAACATCGATTTCACGATAACAGGGTTGAGCTTGAATCGAGATGATTCCCTCGATTCCAACTATCGGCGAGGCTCGAGAAATTCGCTATAGGAGTAGCCGCTCTGCTGGCATTTAAGGCAATGACATATCCGCGAAAGAAAAGTGAGAAAAGTACGGGATTATGACAATCGTTTTAAAACGTTAAATTGTATAAAAATTGAGAACATGACGATAAAAAAGATCGATGTTCCGATTAAATATGGTGTAACCATTATTTTTGCAGCAAGGATAACGTAGATATGAATAATAATGATGTCAAGCTGATAATTATACAGGATTCAAAGCAGAGTTCAGTAATTTTATGAAATCATTATCTTTAGCAGAGATCGTTATTGAGATTGATCACAGGAAAACTTTTTGCGTCCCTTCTCCTTACAATTAACTTTAAATTATGCAGTGCCCATTACATCGCATTGTCCTATTTGAAAAGGGAAGGTATATTTATAATTTTAATAAATCTTTTAATTGTCTCTTTCTACAAGATTTTGTTCTATAGTCATAATCACTATATGTTTAATAAACGGGCTAAAAAAATAAATTACCGGGAACAAATTTTTCGCATGACTCTTTTCATGTCGTCGAGTAACAATTTGCGTTAAAAAAATTGACTATAGGTAACCTTTTAACGAACCGATGCAATTCCCACAACGAACCCTCGCCGTTCGCTAATTATGACTATAGCCACCGACCGTTTTTCTCTAATCGGCGCTTTACAGCTGTTCAATTTCTACGCGCGTCTACAAATCGTGAGAAAACAAATGGATATGCTCCCTTTCGATCGTAGTAGCTCCCTTTTAAAACTCCGGTTTGTTTTTTCATAATGGCATTTAAGTCCGACGAGCACAGTCTTTCTCTATACACGCTTGAATTATGAGTTGTGACTATATACAGGATGTCCCACAACCGGCGGTAAAATCGAAAGCAATACGATTCTCTTTAAAAAAAAAAATAAAGTCTATGCAATTAAATATTGCGAATTATTTGAATATGTGATCGCTAAATATTGACTGTATTTAAGTATTGCTTGAATGTAAATGCATAGGCTGCTCTTTATCGTTCATTACATATGGAAGAAGTTCATTACATAGAATGAAGCTTACAATGCGTGAGCATTCAAACAGCAGCCTTTTAATTGCCTAAACAGTACAATAAATAATTTGCAAAAATAGAACTCTTGTACAAAATTATTAATATCGATTATTAATTCCTCTTTTATTGGCTCCTAACAATTGGCTCATTAAATCCTAATAACTGTCTCATTAAACAAATTAATTAATGAAATTTGTAAAAAGAAAGAGTATTGTGGAATAGATAAAAAATAAATGGACATAGTGAGCAACTTCTGTAGAATAAAACAAGATGGCAACCCTTTAACATTGTAACGTTGTGTCCTATTTTCTTGTTTTTTTTTTTTTTTTGAAGTATCGGAAATTGCTTTAGGCTTTACCTCTACTAGTGAGAACGTTCTGTTTACGTGTACGTATAATATATAAATGTATATTATGCATATATATTACCACGATCCGGAAGTTTAAGTGTATCGACTAACTATACTCGCGAGACTACCTTAAATAAAATAGCTTGTCGCACGGAATGGCATTTTCTTTTTTTACGAATTAAAATGGAAATTGCACATGTTTTAGTTTTTATACTCGTAACACATGAATATCAATCGTTGTATCGAATCGTTGTACTAGCATAATAATAATAATAATTAATAATAATAAATACTAATACCAATAATAATAAATAATAAATATAATAATAATATTAATGTTACAATGACAATAAAATAGGACGAAATTGTCAAGAAATTAATACGTGATACATGAAAAATGTAAAGACAAAATAATTCCAAGAAAATCTGAAAGAAGTATATAACTTCAATATCTTGACAATCCGTCAATAATAAATATAGGAACAAATAATTATGACACCATGACTATGAGATCGAGAAAGTAACAATATTTCTACTATACAAAGAAATAAGCGCAGAGAACGAAGAATACGGTACAAACGAATGATACAATAAGCGAATAAACGATGACGAACGAAACAGCCAAAGGAATTTAGGGAGATTTGAGACTTTACGCAAGTTTTCAAGCGAGTGGTGCGTAATATTGCAGATTTTTTCGTTGTATGCTACGCAAATAAATTAGTATTGCTTAATCGTTTATTGTTCTATAGCCGTATATTTATATGCTTATATATGCATTAATAGCAGCGTGGCGTATTTATTAGCAGCTAATGCTGCGCGAGATGGAATTTAAAAAAATTGAACAAAGCTCCACTGCGCGTCAAGCATTATCGGCCGATCTTAGACACGACATTCGGTCCGAAGAACGAGCTACGCGAAAAATATTGTTCGTTCTGTTCTCCTTTTTGGCGGCGAGGTTTCTTTCTACTGTACATGCAAAATATGTTATCGCTTCTCGATAATATGATCATTGCAAAAAAAAAAATGATCGGACATACTGCCCGTATGCTCATCGGCCGTAATAATTATTTTAGTGTAATTATTTTTTCCGCTGGGCGACGTAAAGCGTGATCCACACCCCACTGGTTGCGTTTAGTACGATTATACCCTCTCTCTCTCTCTCTCTCTTTCTCGTTTAATGAAAAACGTGTAAAATTATTTAAGTCCGCGATTAAATGCATAGCAATACACTATCGATTTTATTTCATTTTGAAATATAAAAAATCAATTAATTGTTATGGCTAAATTAATAATTATCTTTTATACGATTCCATAACTATGGCGCAACATAATACGCTGATTGAATTATGAATGAATATAACAAATTTATTCTGATAACGTAATTCAATATGTAGACCAATATATTTGACGTATATTCATCACGCAAATGTCATTAATAACTTTTTCACGAACATGAACACGACCTATGCAATTAGTAGAATACGCTGAATTGAATTTATTATTTTGCTTGTATAAAATTATCAATTGATATCAATATATAGGAGCAATCCATGTTATTACGGCAAATACAGTATAAAACATAATGTTAAAAAGTACCTTGTCAAGTAAATCAAAAGGAACAATTTAAAAATTACAAAAGCAAACCATTACTATTAAAAAAAAATCGATACCGATTTGGCATTTAATATCCTCTATCTTTAACAGAAAAAAAAAATAGACCAGGGGGTGTGGATTGGGCGATCATTTTCCATCATGCCTAAGCATATATCGTCGGTTCTTGCTTGAGACTTCATTAAACTTCGATGTGTTCGCCTCTATATGTATAATTATATAATTCGTTGTGTCGAAACATTGCTTTGACCGTACGTGTCGTCATATTTTTTTTTTTCTTATATTGCTTCTATAAAATATGTGTATAACAATGTTACGCATCTATTACTCGAATTTTGCTCTAAATACGTGGATGTACGTGTGAGTCTCTGTTTATACGATAACCATACGCGTGCTTGCTAGCCCACGATCGCAAGCATACCAGTCGATTCGCGCGAGCGACTACCCCCGCGACACCTCGCGCATCATTATTCGCCATCGATTCAATATCACGACATAGCCGCTCGTTTCATGACTGAAAATGTGCGCGTGTTACCAGTTACACGTGGCGCGTAAATCGCATATTCGTGCGAAATACGCAGGTGTGCGTCGACGATTTAGCTTGTGAAAAATGAGGAAGGATAAAGATTTCCATCAAGGTTCAGCCCATATCTTCTGTAAGAATACTCGTTCATTTCGTCGAAGACATAACTTCGACCATGTACACTCGTTGGTTACCGCACTTATCGATTAGCTATAGCTTTCATCGTTCTCTATCCCAATGGCTCGAACTCAATGAAATATTAAAAAAGAACGTCTACCGCGAATGACTGTTAACCCCCTTTTTACTCTTAAACAATTTTAAGCGCAAGTATCTTTAAACAGCCACATTAGTATCGTTATATCAAGTATAATGCAATTGTTGAAATTATGTAGCCAATATTTGGAAATATTTGGGACTCGTCGTCTCAAGCAATGTGTTGTTCGAAGTCATCGTTACTTAAATTATTGATCAACTGCAACAGATGGGACAATCGGTTCTGTTATTCTTTCAAAATACCTATATTATACGTCCAATTAGCAATTATTCCTAGGATTAGGTCTGTGCTTACAATTTCCTAACCGAAAATTAATTTTAATCAATAATTGATCGCGAATTATGGAGTCATCGATCACACCTGCGCGTTTCGATGTTACGGTGGTCGGTCTCGATCGCATTGAGATGGATCGAGACCGCGCCGTGATCGAGATTCGACGAGCGCGGCTCGCGAACCGCGATTATGGATCCATCATCGGTCTGGCGAATTCTGGATCTCTTATTTTACTCCCCGTTTTAATTTAGGCAGCTAAATATTAATAAATAATGTCTTCGTAACGAGCTTCGCGGACTAGAATCGTACGCGCTAGTAAATATATATACTATATATATAATAATATAATATAATAATATAATATTATATAATGTAATAGGTATATAATCGACTAGAGTGACTAGACTCTGCAGTGTGGACGTCATCGTTCGACGTGTTTTTTTTTTTTACGACTTAACATTACTGGACGTTTTTATTAATGTTAGACATTATTAATAAACTCACGCTCTCCCTCTCTCTTGCTCCCTTTCTTTTCCTTTAATTCTCTATTCGTCTTTCCTTTTCACTCTTGTTTTCTTTCTCTCTTTCTCTCTTTCGCGCTTTCTCTCTCTCTCTCTCTCTAGCTCTCATTTCTGTCTCTACTGGCACTTTTCTACTTAAAATCTACGGGCAAACCTTATATCCTCTCCTCTGCTCTTCGTACCCTCGCGCCTCTTCGTGATCAAGCGGCGATTATAGGGCACCGCTAGCTCTCTCTCGAGCCTTCGATCATCGTGGCGTCGTTGTTCTCCTTCTCGAAGCGCTGCTACAAGCCTCGATTGGTGTTCTGTTGCTGCGTGGCGTTGTTACCGGCATGTTGCGGCTGTGGAGCTGCTGCTGCATCTCCTCGTCGCGCAGGCACGCCGATTCTAGGTGTTTGTTCAAATAGGACTTGAGGGCAAAGGTCTTGTGGCACCTCGAGCACTCGTAGTTCTTGTCAGCCGAGTGCGTCTGCATGTGCGCCCTTAGATTCGAGCGATCGGCGAACGCCTTGCCGCAGTGAGCGCATCCGTACGGCTTCTCGCCAGTGTGGCTGCGCAAGTGACCCTGCAGTAGCCAAGGTCGCGAGAACATCTTGCCGCAGACGCCGCAACTGTGGGCGAGCTTGTGCGTGAGCACGTGCATCGCTAGGGCGGGCATACTGACGTACGCCTTGCCGCAGTGAATGCACTTTTTGGCCGATTGGGAATCGAGACTGCGATGCGTCTGCTTGTGCCGCGACAGGTTCGACGATGTGGCGTATTGCTTGCCGCACTCGGTGCACGTAAATTTCGGCCTGTCCGGTTGGGCGGCCTCTTTATCGGGCACGGCGGCACCATTCCCGTTACCGCCGCGTCGTTTCGATCGGCCATCGGACACGAAGAAGGCCTCGTAGGTGTAAGCGACAGTCTTGCTGCTGCTGGTGCTGCTGTTGAAAGGCGGATTTAATTATCATGATTCTCGGATGATGAGGCCTCAGCCACAATGAACGAAACAAGGAATAACAGATTTCAATCTATGAAAACCATATATTTCATGTATTTCAAAACCATGTATTCCGATGTATCCAGTTTCTGGGGTAGATTGAAATCTATCATTTCTTGTTCCTTATTCCGAATTCCTTTCATTGTATCTGAGCCCTAAAGCTTTTGGAACACACTGTTCAAGTTGACAGAGTCGAACGTTTCGCTACATATAAGAACATTAAAAGTTGAAAATGAATTTTATTGTTTCTTTATTTTTTTTTAACGTATTACATCTTCAAACATTAAACATAAAATTATTTATATTGGGTATAATCTCTACATTTTATATTGCATTTTCTACAAATAATGGTAAACAAATTAATATAAATAATATTATTTCTTTTTTTAAGTGCCGACGTTAAGTGTTACTGTTAGGGAAAAGAGATGGAAGGGAGTTACATTGTTGAAGCGTGAGACTTACCTGTCCCTGCCGACGTTGCAGTTTCCGCCGGTGGCTTCCGCGGTCGCAGGCGACTGCGGCTGCGGTGGCGTTTGCTCCTGTTGGCGTAGCTGATTGGTCTGCGAGCTAGGCACCGGCACGAGCACGGAGACTGGTATAGACTGTATACCCGTCGTTGGCGCTGGTTGTAACTGTGGTAGTTGTTGTTCTTGTTGTTGTTGTTGTTGTTCCTGTTGTTCCTGTTGTTCTGGTTCCTGCAGCTGTTGCGACGCGGGCACATTCGGCGCTGCAGCAATAGCGGCAGCGGCAGCGGCGGCTGGAGGTGGTGGTGGTGGCGGTGGCGGTGGCGGTGGTGGCGACAGGGTGTGAATAAAAACAGAATGCGTGGGTGCGGCGGGCGACGCGCTAAGATCTAGAATGGCCTGCGCGGCCGATAGATCCTCCTCGGCAGACGTGCGTATCTCCGAGATCGATTGTAGGCTGTAAGGACGGTAGATGTCCTTCTTTTTCGGCGGTAAGGAAAGCGCAGTCCCAGTGCTGGTGAAGGACATTGAGAGGCTCTTTCGCGGCGGCAGGCATAGCGGTGCTGCGGCAGATGATGACGTTGAAGATGAGGACGATGATGATGATGATGACGGATTTGTAGCGATGACCGTTGCCTGATGCGACGGCGTTTGATGCAGACCCGGTCCAGTCAGCACCGAAATCGGTAACTCTTGCTGTGCGACTGGAGGCGGTGGTGATGGTACTACCGGACGCGCTAACTCCGCCGCGGAGCGTAACGTCGCGTACTTTGGCGGCTCCTCGTGATTAATCCACGCCTCGTGGGTATAACCTGCAAGAGGGAAAAAATGGATCAATCTATAGACACACAGACTAGAGCATAGAATAGAGCGGATCTCTTTCGTTCATTTTTTGCGATAATCTTTATTTTTCTGAATAACACATATTGAAGATCATACTTGTATTCTCAACAAACAATTATGATTGTATAAGGTAGCTGGAAGCACGTCATTGCAAAGAGATATATTATTTGCTGTCGCAAATTTTATATTACTTTGAGATTGAAACTAACGGAATAGCCCCGCTCTATCCTGTATTTGATTACGCTATGAGCTAAAGGCATTTTTTGTCAAGCTGAAAATCGCTTGTCATAAATACTGTCAAAATGATCAGGGATACTATTTGCGCTTAAATACAGTGGTGATTTATTCTTATATGTCTTTTGCGAAGAAAGGAATAAGCGTTTCAGCGCGTTCTGCGTCTGATTTATGTGTATGCTAAACTACTACTAATTAATGAGAAGTCGAGATACATCATCAGCGATCCAAGTCTAAAATATTGCCATTGATTTACTATGTATTTTCTCAGAATTTATTGTCAAGATATCTGTGTGGATCTAAATTTAATTTATTCATGTAATTCATATGCCCAAACGTAACATTGGAATACATATACATATTTAACGCTATAAATGCTGAAAATTTTCACAATGGAAATAGCAGCTGCTATCCAATTTATAATATCCCCTTGAGAATTTTTTCGAATGAAACATCCAAGTGATACAACAACGAAAGGGTAACAAAAGTGCGGTGCATGCAC
Organism: Trachymyrmex cornetzi; assembly: GCF_001594075.2. Lineage (NCBI taxonomy): Eukaryota > Metazoa > Arthropoda > Insecta > Hymenoptera > Formicidae > Trachymyrmex > Trachymyrmex cornetzi. The sequence goes on from NW_017299706.1 coordinate 489,118, forward strand.
GTAGGTACATATAACATCTCACTCGTTCTCGGCGGCATGAATATTCGAGTTCGTGAATCACTCACGGGTTGCGTGGCGTTTCATTTCCTGCGCGCCAGCTGTTTCCACCATATACGGTCATTAACGGGTATAAAGGGGACGAAAAAAAGTCGGGAGTGCAGGAGTCGGGTGCGCTACTAGTGGTAGCGCGGCACGTGAACTATACGAGGGTATAATAACGCGGTGTGTATCTGTTGCGCGTCGCTCGCTGTTGCGCAGGGTTGTCCAGGGGACGAAGAGCGAAACTCGTATCGTTGTTCATAGACGGAGAGGCAATCGGAACGAATTCAGGCGGAATATAAACGGCGTATCTAACAACGTCATCTTTCACTTTACTTTACAGCACCTTTGTATGAGAACCATTAAGTTATCACAATTAAAAGACCAGCTTGCGCGTTAACCATCAAGAATGTTCTTCCTAGGTACCTACATTTTTTTTTATTATGCTTAGATAACCCTATTTTTTTATTTATTTGATTAAGTAGATTTATTGAAGAAATTTATTAAAATGTTAAAATCCATATGTGCAAAACTAAAGCGATTTTTTTCTCGAACTTACATTTTCTAAAAATCTCTTTTCGCCAATGATATTATGAGCAAGAATTTTCTTTCATTTGACGTACAACTGTGCTTGTTTAATATCAGTTAAAATTTCATATAAAGAATTTTACGTAATTAAAATTTATCCATCTAATCGCAGTTCAATCCTAATTTTTTGTATTATCTTCTTACCTACTACTTATTAAGACAATTAAAAGAAAGGAAATGGCATAACATGATATTATTATGTCTCAATGATGGTGGAGTAACAATAATGCACATATCTTTGAGATTTTTCGATGTTTTTGATAAGTTCGTATTTGTTCTAAATTAATCTAATTCTTTTTATCAGAATGACACTTTGTTATTAGTTATTGATGCCGTTTAAATTCTATTCACGTTTCTTTTATTGCTCATGACAATGCAATAGAGCACGCAATGAGCGACTTTCGACGTTTGCGCCATGAAATCGATACGCGTGCCGTCCAGTGGGTTACGTAATATGAAAGTCCATGCCGTGAGCAGTGAAGACACTATTACACAGGGAACAACTAATGACTGTTTCTATACGTATCTTCAATATAAATGTCTCAACAATCTCAGTTAAATTGATCATTGTTACAGAAAGGAAATTCAATTTTTCTTTGAGGTTAAATAATTATGCAGAAAAATGTTATACATAAATACTGTATATTACAGGTAAAAAAAATATATATTTACGTTATAAAATACATAAAGTTTATTATACAGTATATTTTAAAATTAAAATTGACAGTAACAGCTAACAATAATTTTTATTAAATAGGAAATTTAATTATACGAAGAATTCGTGCAACAGCTTTCTCCTGATAAAATTTAATTTTAGGATATTTACTGCTCTTTTAGCAATAATTAATTTAATTAAATAATTATTTTTAGTCTAGCATATAACCATGGCCTTATTATCATAGAATAGGCATATTTAACGAACAGAACAATATTTTGTCTTGTTGAAAGCTAAAATGGTCTTTTATTGAAATACGCTTTGTCGAAAAATTTCCTTTAATAAAAAATTTGTGATATTTTTTTAAATTTTTTTTAAAAAAGATTTAATAATTAATAACGTACACGTTTCTTCTTTTCCTTTTCCAACTCAACGTTTTATTTAAAATTTACGAAGAATTAAATTAAACTGAAAAATAAAATTATTACATCATTTCAAGCATAATTTGTCCAAATATTTTCTTTCTCCATCAGTTATATGTGATAAACTTATATTTTGATACTTTTTAAAGAGAAAACTGCTTTAATTTTCAACAAGGAGTAAGATCACGTGCGCCTCTGCCGAACTGTTTCAGCAATGTGCTATTTTTCCCTTCGACGGACCCTCGCGAGGGTCTTAGGAGAAGGTGGCATTTGCGATAAATCAGAAAAGTGTGCTGCACGCGCGATCGATCAGTTGGCGCGTACCTATTATTGGCTGAAATAAAGGGAAGTCAACATAGAGGTAAAGGAGAACGGCCGTGTCTGCAAGTGCATTTCATCAACGACAGAAGGAGCGCAGTTGTGCGATGGGCTAGAGAAGGGGGGAAGGGTGAACGGGGTGTGTAAGAGGGTTGTATAGGGACGGCGGGGGAATCAATAACGGCGAATGAACGCTCCGCACGCGCTCCCACAAGTCCGTTGATTCTAGGCCCTTTTAAAGACCGATAAAAATCTCCGTTGTGTTTAACATTAACGCCGAGCTTTTCCTTTCGATCCGATTTTCTTTTTCTTTTCTCAAGCCAAAGATTGATGGATGATAAAAGCAACGCGATAGTGTCATTAAAAATTAATAGGTTTTTACCGTTGTTTATCAATGTTGTTACTGTAATTTACACGTTTTGTCATTTTGGCAATTATTGATCGCATTTGTTTATTTGCAGATGCATAAGTGGTTTTAAAAAAGAAAGTCTTTATAAGAGACATACAAAAAAAAAAGAAAAGAATGTAATCTGTAAGGTTTCGTTCTTGGAGGTTATTATTATATTTATTTTTATTGGCGTAGGTATAACTTGGCTAAAATATTATTGATTACAGTATACTTGTTTAATTCTTCGATTAATCGAAATTTTTTTCGAAAAACTATAATTTACAGATTCGTTGTTTTCGAACTTTACTATTTTCATGGTGGTATCATCCTCGGAATAAAAATGAAAAAGATGTGCTTTTAATAAATCGAAGAGTATAGCCTCTTATTCAAAGTATTTGATTACATTACATTTATATCGATATTGAGATATAAATTCTGACTCTATCTAATTTAACATCTTGCATTTAAAAAATTATATAACAATGAAATTATGTAGAGAGAGAGAGAGAGAGCGATGTATAAAGTGGCATGGATTATCTACGACTTCTAGATGGATATTCTATATCTACGTTATCTATCACAGATCACAGATATAGCCCATAAAGCATATTTATATACCTTGAATGAACATTCCGCACATTCCTGTCGGTTTATCGCCTCTGATCTTTATCGATCCTGTGTGCGCAAAACAAACAGCAAGTATAAATAATTATACTTGATCTATTAAACTATCTACATAATTAAACAAATTAATATAATACTTTTGTATAGTTGAATTATTTGCGATAGTGTTTATTCTCGCATCTAGAGAGAAAATAAGCGTCTAATGATATTTATATGAATTACATTAAAAGAATTTAATATAAATAAAAAATTGAAGCTTTTGACAAAAAATTCACACGCTTCAAGTAGATAATAAAAATTTTCTTTTCTATTCTACTGAGATAATCATCATAGATGTTTAATATATTATAATGTAATAACTAACATATTATAATATTTGCTGTATCATGTTTAGTAAATATAAAATATAAGTATGTGAACAATAAATAAAAATCGATCGATGAAATGTTAAACACAAATGAGTGGAAAACCCTGAAATTATTCACACTGTTTTTTAAAGATGTTTATCAGCATAAATAATATTACATTGCTTGTCAATTTAATTTATAAATAGCAAATATCTACAACAGAATCTTAGTAATAAATTTTGAGCTTATGGATATAACTTGAAGAGCTGATTAGACTTTCTAATTAAATTATAAATTCACGAAAAATATATATTTCGAAAAGATTAATAATATAATTTCTCTCTAAGATATCCTTTGCTGTAAAAAAATATCATTACCCTTGATTTTACTTCACAGAAATGGTAAAAAATCTAACGAAATCGTATTATGAAATATATTATATTATCCAGTAGGTAAAAACAAGTCGTTAATCGGAGAATGAAAGTCAAGGACGATGAAACCTGTTAATAGGCATGAGTCCTTACGCTTTCCTTGCATGACTGTGATTTTATTATCCTGTTAGAAATTTAATTTCTGTGATAATAGATAAATTTTTTATTTTCCTTATCACTCTTTTATTTAATATTTGTAAATATGTGCAGGCATATAAATATATCTTTTAAGCATTAACAATTACAATAAAGTTTATACAACGGCAAACACAAAATTCTTTATTGTATCTACGAATTAAAAGTATCGTTGTAAAATATTGTTCAGTTTTGAAAATTTCTATTAATTATTTATAATTAAAAACAATTACTTTTAGGATTCAGTGAAAAAAATCAAACTTGAATACATCTCCTTTAGCGAACATTGTAACAAAAAGTCTTGCATAATCTTAAATTCAACGTTGAGGAAATTGATTGGTAAAATTCAATCGTAGTCACACATCGTGGCACACATAGAGACACGCAGAGAACACTTGTTACATAACAGCGTCATTTGCGCCATTGTACGAGCACGTGCGCACTGCACTGTCTATAAGCTGCATAAATGAGATAAAAAGAGGTCGTTACTCTGTAGTCTTGGCTTTCAAGAATACTTATAGGCGTTAGCTTCGAAGCACCAGCGATCGACTGAATCACGCAAAATTTTTATATGCCCTATTTTTATAAAATAAATTCATGCAGGTAGCGCACATATGAATTTACAATACCAATATAAATTCACAATAATTCATTATAATATTTTATGATACTTATGTTATTAAATTATATCCTAATAAATCCTAAATAATAGGAAAAAATTTTTGCTATCTTTTTTCTTAAATTTGATGGTAAAGTTTCTTCAAAGTACTTTTTATACGTGTATATGATAATACATTAAAATGTAATACGAAAAAACATAAAATATTAAATTCTACATAATTACGTAATCATACTAAATGTGCGAAAGACGGTTTTTAAACACTAATTTTTTTGTATTACATAATTTTAAATTATTTAAAATTTAAAAAATATATTTAAAAATTTGAAAGACATTTCCTAAATTTTTATTAAATTTTTTATTTTATTAAATGAAAAATTTAATGAAATAAAACATTTAGCGAAAAATTCAAGAAATATCTTTCTTAAGTTTGTTAATTTTTAAGTTTTGCAGTTATTGAATGATTTAAAATTAAATGAAATTTAATTAAATGAAAAATTTAATAAAATAAAAAATTTAATAAAAAATTTAGGAGATATCTTTCTCAAGATTTTATATATTTTTTAAATTTTGCAGTTATTGAACGATTTGAAATTATGTAATACGAAAAAAACTAGTGATGGTTAAGAACAACCTTTCGCACATTTAGTACAATTACGTAATTTACGTATATGAAATTCACGCAGTGTTACTACGTAAAGTATAAATACGAAAACAAGCTTTCCGAAGAATATTCGACAAGTAGCCCTCTTGACCATAATCTGATATCATAGGCGTATTCTCATCGGCGTCTACGTCACAAAAGCAATTCGACCGTTCTGGATATGGTCGGTTACACAACAACCACCGACGTCAACGAAATCAGTTCCCACCCCATCTGATTGAGAACTCAATAAATGCAATACGCGAAATAGCTGGTCTAACAATACATATATCGAGTCCGTGATTCAATGTTAAGGATGCTGCATGCTTGTCGACGCGATCAACGGTCTACAAACGGGTGTGTCGCCATGTACGCATGTATTGTATGCAGACACATGGCCGACTTTGCGGGCGGTTTCCCACAGGTCGCGAAAACGCTCGCGCAATCGCGCACGATTCTATGACCTTCAACGGGCTATCTTTCCGCATTTCCGACGGACCATCATGCTATCATAATTATGGCGCATTTAAACAGCTACCGCAATCCGACTATAGCGCACGCGGACTTGTAATAGACGGGTGTGTCACCCTGCATCCTCGACTTATTGGATTCTATCGTGTCATCTCGAAGCAGCGGTCTTCTCGGAAAAAATGAGAGGAGGAAAAAAAAGACGATCCTCGAATCCCCTTCCCTCGCAGATCTCTCGCGAATGTTCTTGAAGAGAAAACCCTTTGGTTTTGGGCGTGGCGCGTCTAACTTATATCCCGCAAGCGATGTGTCGTGTAAAAGCGAGCGAGTCACCGCATTGCCGCAGTACGAAGTGGGAAGGAAGAAAGCTTTCGCGAGTCCCACTTACCGTGATAGTAAAGAGCGCCGGAGGCGTTGAGGGGTGGTGGACTGGGGGCCGTAGCCCCCGCCGTGGGACTGTGCGGTCCCCAGCAGGTCTGCTGATGATCGACCTGATGATTATCGACGTCTCCGACCACGTCGATTTCCTCGTCCTCAGGTTCATGCCTGTGCGGCCGTTTGTCCATCGCATCCGCGGTGTTGTGATGTTGCGCCTGTTGTTCCTGCAGGGCGGCTCCGAGTGGCGTCGCGTCCTTCTGCTCGTTCTGCTGATCGTCCACGCGTGCCTGCCACTGATTCCACTTCCACTTCTTCGCCATGAGACAGCGTGGCATAATGATAAGACGGATCCGTTGTTTCAAGGCCGCCGACACCAGGAGCTGGCGATGGTGATGGCCGTCGTTGTCCGGTCAGCAGAAACGGCGGCCTCGACCTCGGAGCGGGACACCCACGCGGTACACCAACACCGACACGCTCAACACCAACAATCGCAGCACCAGCAACCGCACCACCGACGTCGTCACGCTCGACAGCCGCGATTACGACGACGCGTCTGTCACCGTCGGCTGCTTTACCTACTGCTCCGCGGACGACGTCGTCGACGTCGTCGTCGTCGACGTCGTTGTCGTCGTCGTCGTCGTCGTCGTCGTCGTCGTCGTCTACGCGACGTCGACGCCTACGTCGCGCCCGTCCGTCACCCGGCCCGGCCGTCTGTGACTGTGGCCCGTCGGACCGGTTGCGGTGGATGAGGAGACCGTCTCGGTTGGGTGGCCGCTCGCTGGCCGGCTTCGCCTTCGTCCTACGTGGTACGCGCTGGTGTGGCACCTGCAGCCTCGTCATCGGCGCGGCGAGGGCGGCTCCTTAAACGGATGCACCACCGCCACCATGCCAGCTCGCCAGCGCGATCCTTGCCAGTCCTTCGCCTTTGCTTTTCTGCGTCCGCTCGAGTGGCTGGTCGTGGAGACCCTTTACTTACTGGACCGTACTTGACGTGATTTGCGCTCGTATAATGAGTAAATATTATATCTATGTAATGTGTGCACGCGTGTATATGTGTATATATTCGTGTGATTGTGTATATGCGTGTGTGTCCGGGGGGGGGGGGGGGGGGG
>NW_017299706.1:496330-509791 GCF_001594075.2 Trachymyrmex cornetzi
GACTGACTGACTGACTGACTGACTGACTGACTGAGGACCGTCCGTCCGTCTGTCCGTCTGCCCGTCCGTCCGCCCGTCCGTCTGTCCGTTACTCTTCCGGTCGCTCCCTGTCGCGGCTCTCGCCAGTGACAGGGGGTGGCCTCGAATACGACGGCGACGACGGGGTGCGACTGTTTAGTCGGTGGCGCTGCCGCTCCGCGTTACCGTCCCCTCAGCCCTTTATCCCTTCTCCGCGGCAGCCACCACCTCTGTTACGCTCACAGGGGTTGTCCTCGTCACTCACTGCAGGCTCGACTAGTCAGCAACACCCCCGGCGTCCCACCGTTGCGGCCTCCCCTATTCGACGGATTCAAGGGATGGCGCTGCTGCCGTCACCGCTGCCGCCGATGCTGCTGCTGCTGCTGCTGCTGCCGCTGCTGATGGTCTCGTATGAGGGGTTGCACAGCTACCCCTCGAGAGTGCTGATGTCGGTTCTCGATTCCTGCAGGTCGCTCTTTGTGGTTGTGCGTATATGATACGAACGCGTGGCATGGGAATGAGTGTGTGTTACCGTTATCAGTGGCGTAGGACACGAATTCTTTGCACAGTATCGCAGTTGTTAATCGACGCATTCTCATAAACGCTTAGGAACATTTTTCACAGAAGGAAAGTTCACATCAATTTCTTGAATAAAGCAGAAAATTTATCTATAATTTCCAAATTATTAAACGATCGAAAAATCTTCCGCGGATTAATTAGGCTTGTTTTGTCCAAATGTATAATACTTATACCATTCTTAAATTTTTAGATTTATATCTTCTTTCTTTCTTTCGCTAATAAAATTTTAATTTGAGATTTAAATTATAAAGATATGATGTTTAAAATTAAAAGGTTATGAAACAATCTCATTTGACATTCTTATGAAAAAAAAGCAAAAACTTTAGATTGACAAAAATTTTTCATTATCAAATAAATGTGCGGGAAATAGAACTTGTATATTTCAAGTAGAAATCTAAATTTACGCATTATTAAAAATGAAGATATATTTAAATTAAAAAAAGAAAAATGGTGATGTATGCAATAGCAGCGTAAACTATATATATCGTAACCGCAATATTTTGCTTTGTCTACATAAACGGTGATTTCGTATTCTTAGTACGTACACACGCGGCACCATACTTTGCGTAAAGTTGAATTTATGTTGCACTACGTATTTGGAGCTCGCTATGTAGACTGGGTCGCCCAGCCTGATTTAAAAAGGAGATTGGAAAAATGTAAAATAGGAAGCTGCAGTTACAATACGTTGTAGTCTTCACTACGCTTGCATTTATTTAGAATAAGAGTGGAAAGTTGAAGTTATTCGTACGATTCGATATATATTCGTCACAGTTCTCAGAATAATGATAAGTAACAATGTAAAAAAATGATGCATTCAATTCTATATATACACGTTTTTACATTTTATTTAACAATTATTCAATATTTTTTAATAGCTTTTTTAACAAATTTACTAAATTACAAGTTTGCTGCTCAGAAAGAATCGATAACAATCTCTACAATTATTATTACTTCTCTATCTACAACCCTCTGCGATTTACAATAATATATAATTGCGAATAGGAGTATGTCTGAATAAATAGAAACGCGATTATCGCAGCGCGCGCAACGAACTTTTTCAGGGATGGTTTAGTCGGGATGAGATTTCCGGCAAAGGCTTTCCATCCGGTCATCGACCTCTTACGCTACGCAACGCACTGAGCTATCTGTAAATCTTTTCCTCGCAAACTCTGCTGCTGTTTATCGCACCATACCACATCCGACGTAACATACATACGCATACACGCATACATCCATAAACGCAAGTCCCGGGATTCCTGCAAAAATCGGAGGGGAGAACAGCTGGTCAGGGTTCCACGTTTCTGAGTCTCGTTCCTGGCGTTACGATGAGCGTGTAAATTCTTTTCTTCTCTCTTCCTCCCCTCCCCCCCCTCTCTGTCTTTCTCTCTTGAGAGAGAGAGAGAGAGAGAGAGAGAGAGAGAGAGAGAGAGAGAGAGAGAGAGAGAGAGAGGGGGGGAGGTAGATGGTAATTCCTACGGAAGATTGGCTGCATAGTAGCGATACCAAGGCGATATACGTCGTCTACTTGTTGTCGCCGACAACGGTGGTAGTGGTACGTAGTACAGTGACGATGAGAGTGGTGGTAGTGCAAGGGTGGCGTACGTCGGGGTGATACTGTACAGGGATGTATCTCCCCTCGTGCAAAAACGAGGGTGGCGCGGCACGAGTGTAGGGAGGAAAGCGATAGGGCGATAGCAGCGGAGCACGCGGAGCACGAGAGGAAGACGAGAGGAGAGGAGAGGAGAGGCGAAAGGGGTTGAGAGGGGAAGGAGAATCGCACGTGCGCCTGCGTTGAGCATCGACCCGATGTCTAGGCAACACCTGGTAGCGCCCCACGTGCCACGTTAGGGTGGCACCAGCGTCACTCGGCAGCTCGGCAGCTCGGCACTCCGCACTCCGCACAACGTACAAGTATACAAGCCGCGCCGCGCGCGCGATCCATGCCCTCGGTATCGAATATCCCACTGGCCTTTCTCCCCCCTCTCCCCCTTCGCTCCCGCTCCCGCTCTCGCTCCCTTCTAGTACTCGGAATATCTCGTCTACTGACCCACGCCAACGGAGGAGAGACGAGATAGACGTCTTTCGACCCTCCTGAATTCTACGCCCGATGCACGCTCCGCGGATGCCCGGCGCCGCCGCCACCGCCGCCGCGACGACGGAATTCCTTTTTCGGGGTGGGGCGCGCGCGGCTGGAATTTCGATACTCGAGCTCGCGCGGGTGGGTCCATAGCTGCACAAACGATTCGGGGAAGGGGCAGAAACTTCAATATGCCGCGTAATGCTCATATTACGCGCGTTGTGAAACGCGATTCCGCCAAAAAACGGACGATAGGGCAGAGAATGTTTTCAGCCTCGCGTAAAAGCTTTCACCTCTACACTTTTATGCAACAGTATAATGTCTATAATAAACCGACTGTACAAATGTAATGCGCTAAATTTAGATCAGAGCCATTCCTCTGAAGAAGATTCGGTGGATGATGCAGGAGGAAGCTATTATAGTTTAGGCAAGGGAATATAGAGATAAATGAGATGAGGAATACGTTCTTATTTTCTGGAGGATAAAAATACAGCTCCTGCCGTATACGATTCCTACCACCATCCATTCTTCTTCCCTACCATCCCCTCTGTAGAAATTAGTTTCTGTGTATCCCCACTTCTCAACCCTGCTCTATCGACACGGTTAAACACAAGGGAACCTCGATATTTGAACTCGATAAAGAGAATTGGGAATTTCTCCCGCGAATAATATTTGCTAATTGGAACTTTCTCGTGGAGAAATAGAAGGATGTTACATAGGATGACCTAGAATCCTCGTTCGTGCTCCACATAGTGAGGCCTTTCGACTATTTTCATCCTGTTTTCCTGCCTCAAATTCGTTGATCAAAAGATCTGGATTAGGAGAATGTCCAATTATTTTTAATCAAATTACAATTGACTGAAACAGAAGTGGCAGATCAGTTTTTATTTAATTGCTATATAAATGTTGCGGTGATACATATATAGATACAGTTTCAATTATTTTTTTGTAGATTATTGAAAGAAGTTAAACAGAATGTCGGAAAGATATTTGTCTCCAACCTATAAAAATTATAAATTAGTTTGTGAAACAAGATTATGTTTCCACATACTTAAAAATTTATTTTATGTTAAAATTACTTATACATTTAGGCTTAACACGTAGATATGACCTAGCCTACGAAACGCGTTGGTTTTTATCTTGAACGTATAACAGATATATATAATTTAGCGCTACAAATTTAAACTTCTCTATTAAAATAAAGAATTATTTCCATTTTATGGAATTATCGTGTGATTATCTTTGCATAATGTCGGCACGATAGCATCTCTCTCTCTCTCTCTCTCGTTATTGCGTAATATTCTGTTAAAATTTTGCTTTGCGACGAGCTTCAAACGGGGAAGCCATCAATGATAATCTATTACCAAACGATGCGCCCACAGAGAGCAGATAAGCCTTTAACGTTTACGTAGCCTCGCTTTTCACCTTGCGACACCGATTACGCGAAATCGTTATTAATTAGTCCAGCTTATCGTAAAGTATCGGGGCCACGTCGAGGTGCTTGAATTATTTCCACGAACGCGAGCGAGCTCGGTCACGTAGGGTATTTACCCTAAACCCTTCTCCATGCTACAGTGAAGCGCATTAATGATGATCGCCTGCACTTCTCTCGTGTTATTCGCGGGTCAAAGGAACGGCAGAAACATGCACTGGACAGCGGAACATTGACGTATGCCAATCTCGAGAAAGTTATACCCAGACCAAGTTATTGTGTACGAACAAACACAAATGAAAAACTTGCACGTCCGCGCTGGCTCGGTCTGAATTCAGACGAACGCTATCAATGCTTTGTAGGATACAAGGCTCGAAGATACATTTACAAACGAAGCGAAACTCCTCTTTCACTGCATCTCTCTCTCTCTCCATCATGCCCACTGGTAAGTTAACGTCGAGCAAGACGTATGCGTGCGACGAATAATTTACGAGGCTCTGATTTAGATTCTGATTTGGCCACTCGACTCCACGGGGGTACACGAATCGGGGTGAGATTGTGCAACCTCGGGAATGAAATCAGCCCACTCACGACGTAAGCGATACGAATCGCGCCGACGATACGCTATTCGCTCTTGTCTCTCATGTATAATCTCTTTTAAGATATATACTTGAAAGGTTGTCAATGTGGAAGCCTCGAATCACGTTCCGGATGTTATAAAGAGATCCTCCGGTAACGAGATATAAACTTTGATATTTTGCTTTCCATCGGTGCTCCGGGGTCTGTGTATGCCTCAATCGGGGCTATGCAAATATTTTGATTTCAGGCTGGTGCGATGTTCATCGGCGGAAATTTCTGTATGTGCGCTAGGACGAGAGTTTTCGTTCTTCATCGTCGCCGTCGGCGTCGGCATCGGTGTCTGCGTCGGCGTCGGCGTCGGCGTCGGGAGGAGCGGTTGAATAGCAACGCGCCCTTTTCCAATTACGCTTACCCCTTTCGGGGTTATTGAATAGACGTATAATAAGGGGCTTATGTATTATGTATCGAAATTTCATATCGTCGTCTTATGTACGCCATTAATTTTCATTCTGACCCTTCACGATTACTTATCCGATTTTAAATCGATCTCATATCGTCGGGTGATGCAATATTATATATATATATATATTCTCTAAAGTAAAAGAGGTATTTTGGCAATAAATTCTTTCTAGTGTTTTAAGATGCTCATTAATTGCTCGTCAATTTAATTTGTGATATTTCTATTCCAATTTCAGTTTAGGATTGGATATGTAAATTCACACTGAAATATTAATAATCACTACGTTGTACCTTATAATTAAAACAAATAAGATATTTGTTTTCTTAGTTGTGTAATTGTTAATGTTATATACTGTACATTTCCTCGAGAATCTCTTTGATGTACCGAAACAAAACACAATTCTACGCAAAATCGAATCAGAAATGAATTGAAATCCACGTTTTCAAACTCGATTGTTGTCATGCTGCTGTCGTTTAACTCGCATCCACAGGTAGTTGATTTCGTTGTCTGGATTTCACTGGCTTTGCAGCGTTTAGTTGCGCACCATGCTTGCCTGCAAGAATAGGGGACCTCGAGTTTTGGCTCGCAACTTGCGTCCGGCGTACTTTATCTCAGAGAATGCTCCACAAACTTTCGCACTGTTGCACAGTCTCATTTTTATACATGACAGCAACTTTTGTAGATAGAAAATTGATGAAATTTTGAAAAGGGAGAGTATCGCACAAACCAATCGAGATAATGTCCTCCCTAACTAGAAGGAGATAAAATCCTTTCTTCAAAATTTTGGGAAATAATAACAAAACGTTGAGAAGATGTGTTAAGTAATTGACTTTCGATTATTTAATTTAAATATCCACAGGTCTGCCCTCGGCATTTAAGGGTAGTCTGACGTTCAAGGTTTCGGCTGCTGGGTGAACCAAATTTCATATAACTATGTGAAAGATCGATCGTTGTGCTCGTTGTTCTATACATGTTGTACGTACGGCCTACCTTGCACGGTTCGCGTGATTTCAATCGCGGAACACTTTGACGTCCCGATGTATCGAGACAAGGATAAAAAAGACCGATGCTTTATGCGGCTGCATGCATAGTTCGGCGATTGACTCCATTCTGTGCTTTCCCGCTTTTCGTATCGACATGCCGTTCTTCGTTCGATAGACAAAGAATAATAAACAGTCGAAAACTCGCGGTACACCTTCAGCAATTCCGCGGCGCATTTCCAAATACCGAGCACGGTGGCAAGAAGTAGCAATGAAGGACGATATTTAAGTGTCTTAAATGTTTCTTGCGGTCCTGGATTACAACGTCGTATCGCGATGACAAAATTATTGAGAAATCTCTTACTTGTGGTTGCAAAGATTATATTCAAATATTGTAATTTTAATATTTTTTATATGGCATGATAAAAAAGTCTGTCAATTTTTACATTGAATTTTTATAAGCGTATGATATGTACCCATGATTTTAATATACTACAGTGTGTGCAATTAACTTTTTCATAAACGAGTTTGTTGAAACAATGTTGATTGCGTTTATCGGAAAAATAATTCGATGCAATGAAATTAAATCAAATATTAATTTGGCAACAAATTAATTTTTTCTGAAAAGAAAAAACGTCGAGAGATGGCAATAGTTTCTTGAGTAACAAACGAATGAAAATGCTTGGAAGCGAAGCTTTCGAAGGACAATATTTCCTCTCGCGAGTATTACATTAAATATGACGTTTCCTTTCTGCAAAATCTTGGGAGAACAAATCTTTCGTTTTTCCTTTTTGCTTCATTATGCATTATTTATCTTACTGAGTTTGCCACTGCATTGCGTCATCTCGTAATCTACTTATCTATAAAAGTGGAACGCGGGGTCCTTTCGCATTGTGAAAAGTGCGGCCGTTTGAAGTATTAACTTGTTGTTACTCCGAGAGAAACGCTTTTCGAAGCATACGAGTATACATTTGTATCCTCGGGCAGTAAGTAACGTCCATTGCTAGGGTCGATACTGCGATAATGTCTGGAATTATCGATCGGCTTGCATTAATGGGCTTCTCCTCGCATCGTGAAAATCAAGGATGACAAGAAGGGGAATTCAGGATACGCGAGACTTTTATGAGCTACAGTAAAAACTTTCTTCGTTGAAAGAATGATGAAAAAAAAAAAAAAATACTAGAAGGGGAAATACATAATTTATAAAGAATAAATACATCATGGAGTTACTATTAATATTGATGTAATAGATTTTTGTTAAATATATAATCGTATACATACTATATAAATATCTTATTGTTACTATAAATTGTAGTTGAATTTAGCACTTTGGCCATCTATTCTATCTGCAGATTCTTGTTGAGAAAAATTCGTTCGTGAGAATTCAATACACGCAGGAATTCGCATTATTGTCTCCGACAGTTCTAATGAGATAATTCACGTTGTCGTGTTAGACGTGTTGAGGAGTCTTAATGGCAGGGTCGAAAGAGCGTTTCTGTCGCGATGTGTTTGCGTCTCATCGTCATCCTATACATGTGACCCACCCTTTCGCGAAAGCGCATGCCAACTGTTATAAGGGTTCTAAAACAATACAAGTACGGGACGCTGACGTATCTGCAGCACTTTATCGCGATGTATACTCGACGGATTTACAATTTACGAATCTACAACGAATGAGAACAGGGATTGAGATTTGGCCTCGTGTGTTACGTGCGTGTGTTTCACCGTGATGTTTTTAAAGTCAACCTCGTACGTACGTACGTTCTAATTTGTACGACTGAGAATGACGCAGATCACGCTCGTAATAAAATCGACTTAATATGGTTTTACCTGAAATGCTATTCTTTCAATCTGTTCTGTGAATGCTACACGTATTAATTATTATACCGATAAGAAATGCATATTTATAATCGTACAAATTAAATTCTTAGTTAATAATACGTTTATTTATATATTTAACAATTTATTAAGACGTTGGCAATAAAAATACATGACTAAAAAAAATATTGCATAAGTTACAAAAATTAAATATTTCAAACTAAAAATGTTAAAATACTAATGCTAAAAAGTAAAATGTGCGTGTATACAAAAACTTTGATTATACTTTTATTTCTGTATTATATTTGATTTAATTTGGAAAATATAATTATTGTAATAGCTATCTTATAATTACGAAAAAACGAAAGAGATTTTTCATAATCAAGATTTTTAGTTCTTGATCTGTTGAAATTTAGAGCTGAAGAGTTTTTATATGTACGAATTTTGCATTTCTGGCAACGTCGCTTCGATTCTTCCCTCTTTCAAGCACCCTTCCGCAGTTCTAGGGTGAATCATCCCCCTCTGTCCTCGAGCTCCGACGATAATGCGAGTCCCCGCGCACTTTGTACCGTCGAAGGAGGTCAGGTCTTTGTGTCGGATGATATAAATTTATGCGTAAGGAGAAGAGGGCCGGACCGTGAGATATAGCGGTAACGGAGGAAAATGTCATGGTAGAGAGATAAGCGATCGGATGGATTTAGAAGAACAAGTAGGGGAACATACGAAACGCTGGAGTTTATGGCATGGAGATATATACACGTGGGCGTTTTATATTATTGCGACTATTTTTTTTTTCATCTTTTTTAGGATACAAATTGTCTATGTCGCAAGTGGTGCAAATCACACTTTTTAAGTGCGGGATATTGATTGGGAGATACATATATAAGCAATCTGTACAGTATATAACATTTATTTTAAATAAATTCTATATAATATTTCAACATATACTATACATATCTAAAGATCTTATTTAAATTATGAGCTTTTTTTATTCGTACTAGAGGTCTTCCAATTTCCATCTGGATTATATATATATATATATATACATACATGTTACGTGAATTTATCGCTACCCAAAATTTGTTGTTTATGCCTTACTTGAAGTATGGCTCATGCATACGCGAGGATGCAGGAAATATAGAAGAATATAGATGTACGAGCACTCATATGTAGATGTAAATTGGAAAATCGTTCGCGTGTATTTCCAAGTGTCTGGCGTCGTAATTCAAGATAACTGACGTAGCCATCAAGGACTTTTAAAGGCTCGTTTGTCTTGCATGGATTTGCGAGTATTGATTTTGTATACTACTTCCAAACAGGCTTAATTTCAGTTCATTCCGCTAATTTGTCGAAGAAGGTATTTCTTTATACACGTTCTTATCGTTTTCTTCCGAGCAATTTTCTGCCACAAGACGCTAAATTTTGCTTCCGTGGCATTTTAACGAATATTTTAGGAACAGCAGAATTATTAACTTTTAGCGAATTTAATTCTTAATGCCATTAATTCGCCATAATGTCTCTAACGGCTTACCGTTGTAATTCGCGAACAAGCTACGTAATCGTGGCCGAATTTTATAGGGCGGAAGGATATTTCGATATCTTTTCTCATTTAGCGTAAATGGCGGATGCGCGCGCGGGCACGAATAATTACATTGTGAATTTTTATTCTGAAGGATTTCACTTTAAGCTCAGATTACCTTAAAGTTCTAAAAACCTGAATTTTTCTTATAAAATTTCTTTTCCACACAGTCTGAAATGACATGAATAATTTTTTAATTTTTTATAATATTTTATATTTATAATAAGATTATTAATTATAGGACATATCGACTTGCATAAAACAAGTATTCAATTTTTTTCCAGATTTTAAATAAAAAAAGCACACAAGACAATTTTCTTTCTCTTTCTATATATATTTATGTTAGAATAAGATCTTTTCCGAATATATGAAGATGCATTAAAGTAAAAGATTAATTTGAGGCAGCCGGTTCCTGATCTTCCGGTCGTAGTCATTGTACCCGTATTATCGTGTTTTAAACGAAGTTTTAAATTTTACGGCTCAACTTTAAAGTCTCAAGTTTCACGGCGAGCCCATTATCTAACGTAATTTACAGTTCCAGAGTAAATCATCTCCATGATATGGCGCTACTTAGGACAGCGCCTTGGAGAAAAAGCGATGAGTACAAAAGGAACGAGAATACGGAAAAGGAATGGAATTGTAAGTTCCACGAATGGATGTTATGTGTTATTAACGTCATCTATTATTTATTCGTTAATCGTTACTTCTATAACAGTTATATATTCATAAATGTTACTAGTTTAGATCGAAAGTAGAAGAGTCTGCATTGAATATACAATAATTTTATAATATCGGATGTAATTTAGACTGTGGTACCTACATCCAGTTCAATTAATAATCATTTAGATACATCAAAGTAACGGGCCAAGTTAATAATTATATTACACAGACTAAATAGATCGTTACTACTGAGAAGAGTATTTTTAATCTAAGATTTCTAAAACTTTCAAAATAAAATCTACATTAAGTAAACGTAAATTCTGCATCATTAATAAAGCACCGTTATTTTTTCTTTTTTTATTTCAGCGGGTATAAATTAAGTGACCGAAAGGGATCTTGGAAAGAAAAGCAACATGGTCTCTTCGCGGGGATGAAATCCATACCACCCACGTGCTATGACGTGTTCGACTTTTACCCTTTGCGCCTCTCGGTGTTTCCAGAGATAACACTCACACAGATGCGAAACATTCAGCACGAACCAACTCGCGCGCATGCGAGGCGACGTAATATATATTTATGTACGCGTCATTTCACTATATGGAACGACGGTCCGAAATCGCCCCTTGCTTAATGGAACTACCCTTAACAAAATGGCGACCACTCGAGCGAAATTCGGATGTATGATATCTACACTAGATGCCGCAAATACCTTTAATACACAAAGTGGTAATGATTTTCCGCATACTCGTGTCTAATCTCATATTTGTCACGGGAAACCTCAACATTCATCGAGGAGAACATCACAAAACGGCCGTAAGTTTTGCATTCGATATATCGATAAAATAAAGATAAATAATAGATCTCATGTAATTGATCAAAAAGTAATTTTAGATAATTTGACATGAATTTAACGTTTGTTGTAAATTTAAAGATAACTTTAAACTTACAAATTTTTAGTTTAATTTATTGTTTATATTTACGTATATATTATATACATGAATTGTATAAAGTTATTGGAAGGGGAGACGTTATTGGCGCTGTTTGTGCCATTCTATCCTCGTTTTACATCTAATAAACGATGAAAATAGAATGATAAATAACAATAATAATAGCGTCTCTCCGTGCGCATCCGATGTTAATAATAAATATGAAACTATTATACAAAAATGTATATAGGATTCAATATACGCGATTCAGATATATCCTACAGTTATAAACATCTCGATGCAATTTCGTCTTACTCATATTTTTTAATTCGAAAGAATATCATAAATTATTAATTATGGTTTTCTTATTGGAAACTTACGAAAATTTTAAAGAGTCGACAAATTTTCGGAGAAGAACCGTTTCCAATAATTATCAATTGTGCGGTGCCTCATCCGAGACGGACGGACGTGCGGCTGGACTCGGGACTGGCTGGCCGTTTCGTTATTATTCGTTTCGCTCGCTCTCTATTCGACTCGAGCACATCGCTTCGCCGACCATCACCCGTTGCTCGGCAACCTCTGACTCGCGACGTGTCGTTATATGATGGCGACGGGGGTGGATAACCGGTGCGGCTGTTCAGTCTCTTCTCTCTCTTTCTCTCCCTCTCTCTCTCTCTCTTTCTCTTTTATTTTCTCTCCTTTCCTCCTTCTCTTTCTATCTCTCTCTTTTTGTCTCCACTGTTCACCGAGGCTGTAGAGTGGCACTCGTTGACCAAACGGTCATTACGACAAATGTTAGTTATATCTTGACGACGCCATCAGATACTCCGCAAACTAGCACGAATCGGAGGAGGGTGTATATGGAGTGAACCACCATAACCACCCTTCAACGAATATATAGCGTTGTTGGCACCTATCCATGTAAGCTGTAGCTACAGGATTATGCTCGTACGCGTTTTACGTAACTTTTGGTTGAGAATACATGTATAATCGATAACCGGACAATATAAGAAAAAGATAGATGTATACTGTATAATAATAAATAACAACTCATTCAAATAACTTGAATCGAAAGTGGCTCGCGCAGATTAATCTTACAATAATTGATAATAATTTATATTAAGATATATTTGGATACTGTTCGAACATTATTCAAATATGCTAATTTTTTTATTTACAAATTTGCTCAAATGAAAAAGTTAACAACACAATTTTAGAAATCGGTGAGATAGCTCTTCTCATTACGATGATGAATTTTCCAACTGGGTTAATGACGCGAGAAATTTACCATATGGCTTCATTCTAAGTGACCGTCTGGTTATCATCGCTCTATACATGTTCTTAAAGTTTACGTAAGATGGAACGAAGATCATAGATTAAGATAGAACTTGTCAGGGATCATATATCTGAACCCATTAATTACTACGGCGCTATCATAATCTCTCGCACGATCTTGCATTCCGAGATGATTAGTAAAGTCCCCGTAAATTTCGCAGAGAACACGTCGCGAATCTATTTACATCATCGCAACGGCATTAATGTGCATGTAATAAACGATAGAAAATAAGAATCAAGATTGAAAAAAGCAACAAAATTTTATCGAAAATATGAGAAAGAAAAAGTTTATTATTAAAATTATACAGGACAACAGGACGTTGCGGAAAAAAATTATCTTGCCATTATCCGCAACATTTGTAGATTATAATATTTTATTACCATTTTAATCATAATAAATGATCGGTAGATATTTACGTAATGTAAGTAAAAGAATTACAATTAATATAAGGCCACAGTCAGCGAGAAAACGTACAATTAATGTCTGTCGACTTAGGAACGTACGCATAGTTAATTTCGTTTACGTTACGACTCGATAATGTTACTACTCGATATTGTTGCTAGCTCCCTCGAGAAAGTTAGAACGGTGTACCGCAGACAACATCTGAGAAAATAATCCGAGTTAATTCCATCGGAGCTACACATCTCGAGCCAACTTGTAGCGTTAATTCCAGGAGTCTCATGGAAAGAGAATGGATATACAGCCATACGTAATAAATAAATCCAATAAAAGACACGCGAGGTAGAACGAAATAGAAGAAAACGCGAACCGGCCAAGCTAACCGGAGACAGAGAGGAGACACCGACAAACGGAGGCAGAGACAGAACTCGAAGCGCAGAATAGTGCGAGGGTGAAAAGAGAGACGTGGACGGGGAGGAACATCACGGGAGCGAGACGCAACGATGGTGGAAGGGGATGGCGCGCGCTATCGCGAACCCCGCCGACGAACGCGGCAGGATGCCGAGGTCGACGGTATCGATTGGCGTCGGCGTTTCCTCGTCAGTATCTAGCGGTCGG
>NW_017299706.1:510581-516667 GCF_001594075.2 Trachymyrmex cornetzi
GTCGTCGTTGTCGTCGTCGTCGTTGTCATTGTCGTCGTGACCATCGAGGTGCTTGTTGTCGTGGTTACGCCTCGTGTATATCCGTCCGCTGTGCGAGACTACCGGTAGTCCGCGTACCTGCCGAACGAACCTTCATAGACACGTTACGTCGGTGCCTGTCGGGATCCTGGTCAAGGCTTTCGGCCCAAGGGAGTCCCACGTCGAAAAGGAGAGAATCATCGGTGACGCAAGCGGTGTCCGCGGCGAAACCAGGGGGAAGTACCGTAGCTTCGGGCGCGCTCGTCAGCCAACTCGCTTTCGACTGCGACTGTGTGTACACTGTACCGTGTATAGGTAGCGGGAGCGCGTGAACGAGGGTTGCAAGGGGGTGCGCGCGGGATTTCCGGGGTCGCGGAGAGGGCTAGAGGGAGCTATCGACCACACACGTAAGGCGGCGGCGGTAGCGCTCGCACACACCGGCGCACACGGATACACAACA
The DNA here is from genome assembly GCF_001594075.2 of Trachymyrmex cornetzi. NCBI lineage: Eukaryota > Metazoa > Arthropoda > Insecta > Hymenoptera > Formicidae > Trachymyrmex > Trachymyrmex cornetzi. The sequence continues at coordinate 511,060 of NW_017299706.1, forward strand.
TCGCGGACCTGTTGTCCAACTTGTTGCTCGTCCCTGCGAAGGCACACCCGCCCATCTCCGGAGTCGAAGGAGAGCTTGTTTTCGAAAAAGGAACTAGTGCCGGTTACGAGGAATCCAACAATCGCATATTGGAACTTGGAACGCCGCGCTCCAACGATCGAGCTCCGACTACTCCCAGAAACGCGGACGAAGAAGGTGAGGATGGAAATACGGTCAGACTGAAACTCGTGAAACTCGTGAAACTCGAACCTCCGAAGAGAGAACGTTTCGAGGTCCAAATTGGGTTTCGAGCGAGAAAGGAAAGAGGAAATGTTATAACGACGATCGGTACTGTATCCCCAGATTGTATTGCGATAAGAATTTCTACCGCCCAATATATAATTTTGAACGAGCTTAATACAGTGTACTACGTTTGATCGGGATATATTGGATCGTGAACACATTTGGATTCATCTTACGAGACTTACGCTCTTTATGAATTAAGAAGAGAACATTGAAGAAGACCAGAAAGCTCCACTCTCATCTTCAGAGTACCTAATCCGTTTCCTACAATCCAAAGGAAACTAATGACGCGCGCTGGCTAATTCAGAGGACCAACTCCTTATAGAAATTCAACTATTCGTATCGAAGCTCTCGAAATCGTTTACTGTAAACACCAGAGCGTCGGCGTCGGTTCGAGCTTCGTCGGTTGGCATTCGCATTTGACGAAAACGGACAGGTTGTTAACAAAGTAGCGGACAATCCGCATCTTCTCGATTTCGATAATCAAACGAGGTTTTCTCTCATCCTGAGGAAAATTCGCGTACATTGTTCACAGTCAATTTGCAGAGAAGTTGAACGTCCGTTAGTTACAAGTCCCAGATTGTGTTGCGATGAGGATATTATTATCGAGACGTCCCGGGGCAACGACGTCATCGGGAATCGGCGTGACAAGATACCATCTGGAACAGCCAGGTGAATGAAGAGTTCGCGAGTGAATCTCGCGGAACCAGAGCGACGGAAGCCCCGACGTGGATTCGCGCATTCCCGGCGACGCATGTATTGCCGGAGGCAGTGCAGGATAACGAACCTACGGCGGTGAAGCGGAGGAAGAGAAAGAGGGAGAGAGAGAGAGAGAAAGAAGAGAGCGAGAGCGAAAGAGAGAAGAGGAGAGAAGAGAGTTCAGCTAGATGGGTAAAACGCGCACGTAGACGTATGCGTACGTTTTACGAACGACGAGATACTAGGCGGGCATGAGACCGACGCCGTAAAGCATGTAAATCTTCCACCCGTGAATATACAACGAAAGCAATACTACAAACAAGGTAATCTCGAGGAACAAAGCAAAGGCAAGCCGCACACGCTTTCCGCCACCCTCCCATAATCTCGCACTTAATCACCGCCCTCTGATCGCGCTTTGGAATCACAAACAACTGATACCGCGTATTATTCTCCCGCTCGGACTCGATCACCACGATCGAGAGCTCCTCCCAGCTCCTCGCTTCACTTAAGAGATATTTTAATATGAATGTATACACGCGCATATAGACACCGCGATCGTACGCGCTCACTCTCATCCCTGTATATAGTTATACAAAAAAAAAATATATATATATACATTTATACGCAGAGTCCTATTGAATAATCGTGCAACGACGTCTAGAATTAAATCAAGCGATATCGTCAAGATAGCCATCTCAAGCTGAGCGTTTCATCTTCCCTAAGAAGAGAATCGTTTTCGCTCATCTTTGCTACTGAAAGGAATTTTGAGTAGAAGGAACTTTAATTGGGACAGTCTGCCGCCGATAGATCGATACGAAACGACCATGTCGTGTCTCAGGATATCTTAGAAAAAGAGCGTAAAGAGTGGGACGAACAGCTGAAGCATCGATTGAGAGATCGTGTACCTGGTAAAATCTCCGCGCGTTAATGAATTAAGAAAGATAAACTTGACATTATCGTGAAAACGGGAACGAGCGGCAGAACGGTTAACGGTATATTGAATAGTGTATCGTTTGCCGCGATTTTTGCAAAGGGGATTTGCGCGATATACGCGATCAATATACGCGGTACTTCTTGATCGTGCCGCGGGTACGCACTCGCAATAAAGTACGCCTTCACACCGAAGGACCGAGGAAGGCTCAAGAGGGTTGTTTACCCTACACGGTTGTTTGGTGATCTTAGAGCGATATTTCGATATTAATCCTGGTGGGAAGAGAGCAACGATCAGCCAAGATGCCGCGGTGCTATATGGTAAAGAAGGCCTTGTGCAACAAGTACATAACCAGCGTTGCCAGAGGATTCGAGAGCTGGGGCCGCGGAAGGAGCACGCCATCGCCAACCACCATACCCATCTCGCCCGTACAGAAGTCCATTGCACCCCCTGTTGCACAAGGTATGCCAACTTTGCATATTTTACCAGAAATCTGTGATCGTTATAATCATTATTTTCACAAGTTAATCGGGTGATCGATCAATACCACATACACACACACACACACAGAGCGCCAAAGTAGTTTTAACCCTTCGGCGACTCTAAATCGTTTTCACGTACTTACACCACACTGGATATTGAAAAATGAATATATCGTAATAAATTTTTTTTTTATCGAAACGCCAAATATTAAGAAGTACAAACGAGCAACAAGTAAATGTATTTTTATAAATAAAAAAGTTATATGTGTATATACAAACTATGTAAATAAAATCGTATATAAAATAGACAACAAAATATGTGATACCTTTTGAAGTAATTAAATAACAACGCAATAGATACTTTTTTTTTATTCTTTCATAATTGTGTCAGCGCTTTAGCGTCACTTTAGCGATGCTCATTTCGACGCAAGTCCGATACGCGTTTATATCAAATTATCAAATGATAATAGCACACGCTGCTGCGCACCGCGTAATTACCAACAATACGTTATCTGGTCGTAACAAAACGACCTTAATTGTCGGAATTCTCCGTGGCGTTACTACTTGTACGACGTATCCGCTTCTCGTGTGAACGGCGAAAACGGTATGCGAAACTTGTCGAGATAGTAAATGCAGTTACAAAGGCAGTGCGGTGGCATTCGGAATCATCGTAATGGCGATGCACGTTTATAGTATTTTGTCAGCACGAAGAAGCGAGAATTTCAAACGTTCGTGCAATGAATAATTTACAATTGACTGAAATCGTTTGCGTCTAAAAAATAACAAGTCCTTTATCGAAATTTATTGGACTGTTTGATGTGTATTTATATAGTAATTATTAAAATTAATTAAAATAGTTGTTTTTCGTATTATTAAAAATAATATATAAATATATTTTTGGAATAAGATATCCAAATTGAATATTCTAAAATAAATTTTTGGGATGCACATAATTATGAAATTAAAAATTATATAATTAAAAATCCAATAATCAGAAGAAAAATGAGAAAGTGAGAGTCAAGCACAGTTTGGGACGCAAAATTAAGTCTAATTGTACTTAAAAATTCACAAAATTTCAAACATTTTGGCTCATTTTTCAAATCATTTTCAACGACAATATCGTATTTTACAATATTGTATTTTATTGTCCTATTGTTTCCCATTTGAAATTTTATATATTTTTAATGGACTTAATTTGACGCCTCATTAACTGCACTTGACTTTTATTTGTCCATTTTTCTTCTGATTTTTTAATATCACTTTTTTAATATTATATCTGATTTTTTAATATCAATGAATCCTTTACATTAATATATTATTTAAAAAATATTATTTTCTGTGTGTCTTCTTTATTTCTACTCGTTTTTAATTATTTGTAGAAAGAAAAATGAAAAATAAGAGCAAAGTCTTAATTTAATAATTTTCTATTTTATATATACAAAATGTAGACGCTGTATACAAGTTTTAATAATTTATATCTTAACAAATATCTCGTATGTAAACGTAATAAGAACGTATTTTCGCAGTCGTGCAACTTGCAATAAAAATTTTACATATATCTGAAGTTGATATAACTTTTTTATACTATACAAATGAAAATAACACAGCATGAAAAACAGGACATCTACATTCGCATAATATTCATACCTGTCGATCTTTTCGCGAGCAGCAAAACTCTTCGTGATCACAGTTCAAACAAAAATTCATTCTGCTCACGAAATACACAAAAACAACAATGTAGAAATATTAAAGCAGATCCGTCTGATGACGTAAGAGAAGTCGGTCGTTTATAAACGAAATGTACGCATTCACAACTGAGTTATCGTGAAATTTTATATCCGCTTAACCTAGGAGACCTTCTTGGTTCTTTACTCCCATCCCCTTTGACCTCGTTCCTAACATATTTGCCGTCATAATCCCACTACCCCTATCTTCGCAATCCGTACTGTGCAATCCACCTCTTTCTCCCACCCTCCTATCATTCATTTATCGCTGCACTTCTCTTACCACCATTAAAGTTCGACACTTTTTGCTATCACGTCGGAAACGAGAAACGAATACTCTTTTTTTGGTACGCTGTTTAAAAGCCTACGACGCCGTTAAATCTCGATTTAAAAATGTCAAATGAAAGCAAAGAAATAAGTTTATACGTCGCTTCTGTAACATATAAGGCAGTAAAGATATTTTGCAATAATATGAGTTATATGTAGCAAATTTATAAATATACAATTTATATATACATTTTTTCCCATTCTGTCATGAGGCGTGATCTGATTGGATTTATCATGTACACGAATAAAGCTTAATATTTATAATCTTAGAATGTTCCAACACGCAATCAAAAGACACAACGGCCGTTATGACTTCCGCCGTGGCCGATGCAGACCCCTCGAAAGAACAACCGAGCAACGCAGACACAACTGTCGCAACAGCGGTACCATCATCCGTCATCATGATGAATCCCGCGATGGACCACTCGATGACGATGCGAATGGAAACCGTCGTGATCGCGTGTACCACAACGGCGTCTTTGACGACTCTATCTCCAACAGAAACAATCGTCTCAACCGTCAAGGAAACTACAACGACGACGGTGACGTCTTTACCTCCGTCGAGCGTGCGAACGACTCCCGAGAGACGCGACGAAGCTACGACGTCTATCGCGACGCTACACCATCCACCATCTACCGAAAAACCGTCTCCGCCGTCCAACACGTCAACGTCCTATCATCTGCAAGATACTCCGGAGCACTCGAGAACACACGATAGGATACAATCGGTTATCACGTCCTGTGACATGTCCATGTCCGGTCAAGTGTCATCCATGTTTAAAGATCGCTCCGCGGCGGAAACGGAGGCGGCGCACGATCTCCTGGAACTCTCCCGATCTCTACCTCCCTTGCCACCACCGAGTGTGGCGATCGGTCCTCAAAGCGTGATCGAGGCGCCGGCGAGCGACGTCCAAGAGATGACGGTCTACCAACCGGCTGAGCAACCAATCTATCAAGTGAACACGATCGAGCTGACCAGCTCAAACATCTACAGCCATCATCAGCAACAGCCACAGCCCACAGCCACCGGTATCATTTATGAGTCCGCCATCGTGCCACCCTCAGGCAGTGTTTTCATACCTTTAGCACCAGTACAAGAGATCCTGCTGACATATAGCACATCCACCATACCGTGCACACCAATTATCGCTCAACAGCCGCAG